>NC_057715.1:90919768-90946700 GCF_004010195.1 Chiloscyllium plagiosum
ATAGAGTCGATAGCCAGAGACTATTTCCCAGGGCAGAAATGGCTAACACGAGGGGTCATAGTTTTAAGCTGGTTGGAGGAAAGTATAGAGGGGCTGTCAGAGGCGGGTTCTTTACACAGAGAGTTGTGAGAGCATGGAATGCGTTGCCAGCAGTAGTTGTGGAAGCAAGATCATTGGGGACATTTAAGAGACTGCTGGACATGCATATGGTCACGGAAATGAGGGTACATACATGAGGATCAATGGTCAGCACAACATCGTGGGCTGAAGGGCCTGTTCTGTGCTGTACTGTTCTATGTTCTATGTACTTACTGTTACATCTCTGATCTTCCATAGCCTATTGGAAATGATTCCCTTACTATTTTCATTTTTCTTTTCAATATTTTGTAGGATGCCCCTTCATTAAGTAGCAGGCAGATAACTCACCCTAATGACCATCATCTCACTATTGCTGTCCATTGCTTTCAAACTTCCTCAAACCTGAATCAGAAGATGCTGACCCCTTTTTTCTCAAGACAAGGATGCATGAAGAAACATGAAAAGTTAGCACGCTGGTAGAGCAGGATGTTACAAATGAAATTACAAAGTGATATTTATTGGAACAGGCTGGAGTACAAAAGTAATACAGTCTTGCTATAATTGTATCATGCTTTAATAACACCACTCTGGACTCCTGTTCAGTTTGGGTCCCCACATCTAAGGAAGGAAATATTTGATTTTGAGACAGTGAGAAGATTGTCCTACGATGAGAGGTTAAGCACATTGGGCCTACGCTCTCTGGAACATAGAAGGATGAGCAGTCATCTCATTGAAATTGGTTAAGGTTCTGAGCGACAACAAGTGTGGTGCTGGAAAAGCACAGCCGGAAAATATTCAGCCTGGAGTCTGGAAAAGCACAGCATCCAAGGAGCAGGAGAGATGACGTTTCAAGCATAAGCTCTTCATCAGGAATGTGGGGGTTAAATTGGTTAAGGTTCTGAGCGACAACAAGTGTGGTGCTGGAAAAGCACAGCCGGTCAGGCAGCATCCAAGGAGCAGGAGAGATGACGTTTCAAGCATAAGCTCTTCATCAGGAATGTGGGGGTTGCCCAAGGGTACTGAGAGAAAAATGGAAGTGGGGTGGGGCTGGTGGGAAGGTAGCTAGGAATGCAATAGGTGGATGAAGGTGAGGCGTGATGATGATAGGTCGGAGTGGAGGGAGGAGCGGATAAATGGGACAGAAGATGGACAAGTAGGACAGTACACCCTCCAACTTGGCACCGCCTTCTTGAACTGTCATAGAACATAGAACAATACAGTGCAGAACAGGCCCTTCAGCCCTCGATGTTGCGCCAACCTGTGAACTATTCTCAGCTCGTCCCCCTACACTATCCCATTATCATCCATGTGCTTACCTAAGGATTGTTTAAATCTCCCTAATGTGGTTGAGTTGACTACATTAGCAGGTAGGACATTCCACGCCCTTACCACTCTCTGTGTAAAGACCCTGTCTCTGACATCTGTCTTAAATCGATCACCCCTCAATTTGTAGTTATGTCCCCTGTCATCATCCTAGGAAAAAAACTTTCACTATCTACCCTATCTAATCCTCTGATCACCTTGTATGTCTCTATCAAATCCCCTCTTAGCCTTCTTCTTGCCAATGAGAACAGATCCAAGTCTTTCAGCTTTTCCTCATAAGACCTTCCCTCCGGACCAGGCAACATCCTGGTAAATCTCCTCTGCACCTTTTCCAAAGCTTCCACATCCTTCCAGAAATATGGGGACCCGAACTGTATACAATATTCCAAATGTGGCTGCACTACAGTTTTGTATAGTTGCAGCATGACATTGTGGCTCTGGAACTCAATCCCTCTCCGAATGAAACCTAACACACCGTATGCCTTCTTAACAGCACTATCCACCTGGGTGGCAACTTTCAGGGATCTATGCACATGGACTCCAAGATCCCTCTGCACATCCACACTACCAAGAATCTTTCCATCGACCCAGTACTCTGCCTTCCTGTTATTCTTCCCAAAGTGAATCACCTCACATTTATCTGCATTGAACTCCATTTGCCATCTCTCAGCCCAATTCTGCAGTTTATCCAAGTCCCCCTGCAACCTGTAACATTCTTCCAAACTGTCCACTACTCCACTGACTTTAGTGTCATCTGCAAATGTATTAATCCATCCACCTATGCTTGCGTCTAATTCATTTATGAAAATGACAAACAGCAGTGGTCCAAAAACAGATCCTTGCAGCACACCACTAGTAACCAGACTCCAGGCTGAATATTTTCTATCAACCAGCACTTGCTGCCTTCTGTCAGAAAGCCAGTTTCTAATCCAAACTATTAAATCACCCTCAATTCCATGCCTCTGCATTTTCTCCAACAGCCTAGCATGTGGAACCTTATCAAAGGCTTTACTGAAGTCTATGTATACCACATCAACTGCCCTACCCTCATCTACATGTTTGGTCACTTTCTCAAAAAACTCAATGAGGTTTGTGAGACATGACCTGCCCTTGATGAAACCATGTTGACTATCTGAAATAAAATTGTTGCTTGCTATCTCCACAGGGTCCACACTTAACTTCCCACTTCTATCTTTGACTGGCCTATTCCTACCCTAATCATCCTTTTATTCCTCATATACCTATAGAAAGCTTTAGGGTTCTCCTTTATTCTATTTGCTAAAGACTGCTCGTATCCTCTCTTTGCTCTTCTTAACTCTGTCCTTAAATCCTTCCTAGCTGATCTGTAACTCTCCATCACCTCATCTGAATCATCTTGCCTCATTAACACATAAGCCTCCTTCTTCTGCTTAACAAGAGATACAATTTCTGTAGTAAACCATGGTTCCCTTACCTTATCCTGCCTGACAGGGACATACCTATCAAGGACACGTAATATCCGTTCCTTAAACCAGCTCCATATTTCCATTGTCTGCATCCCCGGCATTTTGCTACCCCATTCTATGCATTCTAATTCTTGCCTAATCGCATTATAATTGCCCTTACCCCATCGAATACTCTTGACCTGTGGCATGTACCTATCCCTTTCCATTGCTAAACTAAACATAACTGATTTATGGTCACTCTCTCCAAAGTGCTCACTGACAACTAAATCAAACACCCGGCCTGGTTCATTACCAAGCACCAGATCCAGTGTGGCCTCCCCTCTTGTCGGCCCTTCTACATACTGTGTCAGGAAACCCTCCTGTACACATTGGTCAAAAACTGATCCATCCGACATACTAGTTATAACATTTCCAGTCAATGTTCGGGAATGTTAAAGTCCCCCATAATGACCACCCTGTTCCTTTCACTCCTCTCCAGAATAATGTTGCTAATCCTGTCTTCCACCTCCCTGGAACTTTGCGGAGTGTGACCTCTCCTCTCCTGTTTCTAACCTCAGCCCACACTACCTCAGTAGACGAGTCCTTGTCAAAAGTTCTCTCAGCCACCGTTATACTATCCTTGACTAACCAGGCCATGCCTCCCCCTCTTTGACTGCCTTGCCTGTTCTTAATGAAAGATCTAAACCCTGGAACCTGCAACATTCATTCCTCACTCTACTCTATCCATGCCTCCGAAATGGCCACAACATCGAAGTGCCAGGTACCTATCCATGCTGCAAGCTCACCTACCTTATTTCGGATACTTCTGGCGTTGAAGTAGACACACTTCAAAACAGTTTGCTGTCTGCCAGCACATTGGTGTGACCCTGAAATCCTGTCCCTGTCCTTCCTACTCTCATCCTCCTGTGCACTGCAACTATAACTCAGATTGCCATCCCCCTGCTGAGCTATTTTAAACCCACCCGAATAGAACCAGCAAATTTCCCAGCCAGGATATTAGTACCCCTCTGGTTCAAGTGAAGACCGTCCTGTTTGTACAAGTCCCACCTTCCCCAGATTGAGCCCAACCTGTCCTACCTGACCATCTTCCTTCCCATATATTCGGTTCACCCTCCACTCCGACCTATCACCATCGTCCCCCACCTTCACCCACCTATCACATTCCTAGCTACCTTCGCCCAGCCCCACCCGGCTCTCATTTATTTCTTAGACCCCTTGGGCTATGCTCACTCCCGATGCTCATTCCCGATGTAGGGTTTATCCTCAAAACGTCGATTCTCCTGCTCCTTGGACCGGTTGTGTTTTTCCAGCACCAAATATTTTGACTCTGCTCTCCAGTATCTGTAGTCCTCACTTTCTCCTAAGGTTCTGAGGAGCTTGCCAGAAGCTGAGAGGTTGATCCCCTGACAGAGAGTTGAGAACTAAGGGGCATGATCTCAGGAGAAGTGGTTGATAATTCAAATCTGAGATTCAGGGAAATTCCTCCACTTAGAGGGTTGTGAATCTTTGGAATTTTCTATCTGAGGGACTATGGATATGTAGCTATTGAGTACACAAGGCTGACACAGAGTTTTCAACATGTAGGAGGTAGATTTTGGGTGAGAAAGTGGAGCTGAGATTAGTGATTAGCCAGCATCCTGTTAGATATAGTTACTATCTCTTGTATGTTTGAACTAACAAGTAACCAGATGCTGTTTTTGATTGCTTCTTAGGTATGGCCAGGATTATTTGGTGGATGTGCCTGATCATTGATTTTGGCATGCTTTGGGTGTGCCACTCGGCAGTGATTAAAGGTTGGTGCCAGCATGGCCCTCAAGTTGAATGGTATAAGTACAATCAGTCTCGGGAAGAAGAAAGAGTAAAAGAGATCACAGAACGTCTGAGTCGACGGTGGACCTGTCACTGGGAGATAGCCAGTCCTGGTTACATGGAAGGAATGTTGTATAGGAACCGAACTATTGGTGCTCGTGTGGAGGAAGGGAAGGGTGTTCAGATAAAATGCACCTGTAACGGGAATGGAACAGCAGTGGGAATCCAGTGGCGATGGTTCCAGGACCAGTTTGGCATGTTTGCCCCACTGGTTGGGGATGTCGGGGTGCCATATAAAGGAAAGATATTCCAACAACCTGATGGAAAGAACCGTCTGATAATAATACAAACATTAAACTGGCCCCAGTTCTGGAACAGGCACAGTGGTAACATCCGTTGCGAACCAGATGATGACAGTGCCTATGGCAGCTCTCATGTGAGGTTAGAGGCCATCAAGAAACCTGCTAAAACTGCTGCCAGAAGTCTAGATCCTCCTTGTCCCATGTTCCTACCTAATCCACAAACTAATGGGTTAGAAGTGATAGAATCAGGAGAATTTTTATATAATGATGTCCGCTTTGAAATTGTTCCAGTTGTTTTTAATTTAAGCTCTCTGCCCCTGCCAGATGGATTGTGCCATAGTAACTATCTCCATTTGTTTCACCTCATGTTGAAGGAATTAGTATGGGATTCACAGGCAAGAAACCAAAGAACAGATTGGAGAAGCCCTGACCCAGACATGGGTGAAGGGCTAAAGGCACCACGCAAACGTAGAGACCTGGCTGAATGGGTAGGGATAGGAGCGACTGCAAGTATGGCTGGCCTGAATCGTATAGATGTTGAATCAATGTGGGAACATGATGAAGTCATACGGAGGCAACTGAAGGGGCTTCTGACTAAATTAAATGACCAAGGTGGGGACTTAATCCATGAACAGAGCAAAACATTGTTATCCACCCAAGAAATTGTGACAGCCATGCAGTCCATCGTCAACAAGGTCAATGAAATCATTGAGGATAACAACGAGGAGTACGCACAGCAGAATATTTCCAAAGCAGTCACCTGCAGTATGTATGGGAACTTTGTGCTAACCTTACTGCAAAAGGGATTATCAGACCTTGAATCGAATCGTATTCCCGCCTTTGTTAAGAATCACCACTTGGCCAAATGGCTAGGGTCCAATAAGACAGAAGAAGAATATAAGCAGATAAGGCGGCACGGTTTGGCATTTTTCGCCCCTCGAGCTCACGCTCAGGGTGCTGACAGTCAGGTCCCAGTATTATTGGCAGTCCCAATCGTCTTGAACTCCACAGCCCCTCCTGCGCAATTGTATAAGGTAGAATCCATAGGAGTCATTGAACATTCCAACGGCAAACCCATCTTCAAGGAATTTAGGGACTATCCTCGATGGCTGATCAACAAAAAGGGCACATGGCTAGCCCCAGACTTACAGTGCTGTCGACAAGTTGGAAATGAGTGGGTGTGTAGGTGTGACGTCTACCAGCATACCACCCCGGCCTGTGGCTTCACACTGGACGAACACTCGCCAAACTGCACAGTTGCTGTAAGCCAGTGGAGCCCTGGGCAGGCAAGAACTGCCTATGTGGGTAGGGGAAGGTACTGTATTACAACCAGTGCCTCTCATCTGCATCATGGGGAAACCTTATGCCCAATTAACATGCCAATGTTCTGTCTTTACCCAGTTGAACCAGTCAAGGTCGGAGGCAAAGTGTTATTACCGGTTCACCTGCACAATGTTACAGAAATACAGTTGGAGCTGCCTCTTCAGGAGGAAACTCTAAAGTCTGTGGTCCATTTTGGCCACCCAATCCCCCCTCTGTCCATTAGTCTGAAGTCGATCCTTCAACGTACAGCTACCTCGCAAGAACATTTGGTTCACATGCAACAGGATAACAAAGATATTGAGAAAGGAATCAAAACTTTAGGAGACCACAAATGGTGGGATGTGGTATATAATGTAGGACAGTCTGTCTGGGCTCGTATGGCCTCCTACGCTTTCTTAATCATTCAATTTGTTTTGACCATTACAGTCATTGTTACTTTGATACATTTTCGCAGTGTGTGTCGCCGGCTGGAGAGCCAGCTACATGACCGGCAGCCTCTGCCTATTTATCGCAGCCTTTTGAAAGGTTCCGCATCATATCTCTAATTCCCATGAAATTCACACAATTCACAAAATTATCGGTAAATAAATTGGTGCTTTGTAATTTGTAGGTTTGCAAATTGAAGGCGAAACAGCTGGGATGAACATGATTGGAAAGGAAAAGTAAACAAATTGGCAGAGTTTAAAAGCTAAGCTGCTTGAGAGAAGACTAGAATTTGCTTTGTGTCACCTTACCCATCCAGTACAATTAACCTTTGGGGTCGCTGTCCAATTTGTATGTACTTGTACCAGCCAATAGTTGGATCAATAGGAAAGTAAGAACAATTGGATAGTTCGGTGATGTGAGATAATTAGCCAGGAGGAGACAATATTCCAGCTTGCGTACAAACTAGCTGCAAAGTTATGTTAAGCACCCTAAATAGTCCATAACATCGCCTTTATAATGTCAGAAATCAAACAGATTTGGGGCGGCACAGTAGCTCAATTGGGGGGGGCACGATGGCTCAGTGGTTAGCACTGCTGCCTCACAGCGCGAGGGACCCGGGTACGATTCCAGCCTCAGGCGACTGTCTGTGTGGAGTTTGCTCATTTCCTCTTGTCTGTATGGGTTTCCTACATGTGCTCTGGTTTCCTCCCACAATCCAGAGGTGTGCAGGTTAGGTGAATTGGCCATGCTAAATTGCCCATATTGTTAGGTGTATTAGTCAGAGAGAAATGGGTCTGGGTGGGTTACTGTTTGGAGGGTCGTTGTGGACTTGTTGGGCTGAAGGGCCTGTTTCCACACTGAAGGGAATCTAATCTCAGTGCATCAACAGATAAACCATTAACATAACCAGTTTGAGAGAAGGAACCTCACTTCAATTTAAATTTTGGGTAAAATGAATGATTTATATCAAGGATCAAGGTCCTTTAAAGATACTGGGAAGATCTCCTGGGCATGTAAGAGATGGTTGTGAAGCAACTAATGTATAACTAGAGATTCTAAGAAAATGCAACATCTACAACAGCCAAGCTTGATTACCTTAAGACTGTAGGGAACCCAGGTTACATAACTATTATATAACCATAACGATTATTGTGTTACTGACATCTGAGTAATTAACTTCTATTTGGACATTACACTCAAATCTGAACTATGCGGAATTATTCAATTGGGAGACTAACAAACAGACTTCATTGATTCTTTCAGTACATTCAGGTTCATATTAAGACCATTAAGTTTTTCATTATAATTTGCAGCAATTGATAGACAGATCCAGTCTTAGCTTTCCCACATTCTGTTCCATTCAGATGTATAATTTCCTTTTGACACAGCTATCCAATTCATCTTGCAGTCTGCTGAACTCCAGGTTGCTTTATTGTTTTCCATCTGTTGGCAGTGCATGTCATGTAACTTTCAAACTGATTATGTGTACAAAGGTTTATAGCATCTTCCCCTGTCATTTTCTAAGCAAATTGCATGCCAGTCCAAGAGCAGTTGATTCACCAGAGCACGTTATGGTTAGTAAACAGTATAAACATAAACAGTAGTGCTACCTGTAGCACCTCTAGGAATTTCTTCCTTTCCCAACTCTTCATCTACTCCAGTTGGTGCATCGGCCATCACTGTCGAGTGGCACTCCAAAGATTGGCATCTTTGAGGAGAAAGTGAGGTCTGCAGATGCTGGAGATCAGAACTGGAAATGTGTTGCTGGAAAAGCGCAGCAGGTCAGGCAGCATCCAGGGAACAGGAGAATCGACGTTTCGGGCATAAGCCCTTCTTCAGGAATGAGAAGGGCTTATGCCCGAAACGTCGATTCTCCTGTTCCCTGGATGCTGCCTGACCTGCTGCGCTTTTCCAGCAACACATTTCCAACTCCAAAGATTGGCAGCAACTTGGATTTAACCATGGTCAATGGGATTTTCAGAGACCACCAAGATAAATGGGCTTGAGAAATTATTTTGTTCACAATTCTGTCTGATGTGGGGTCAGATCGAGTAGGGGAATCCTGGCAATCACAACTTCTGAAAAAGTTTCTAAGGGACACATAGAGCCTTGATCTTGGCCGCCCAGATTAATTGGAACTGAATATATTCGGGCTATAACACAGTACAGCTTGAAGACAGACATGTGCTGATAACCATGACATATTTTTTTCAACAGCTTAACTCTCATGTGGCACCTTCATGCTCTGATGCTTCCCATTTTATAATTTTGCCAATTTTTTTCTCTGTTTCAAGCAACCTAATAGATTTTTGCATTCAAATCTTAAACAGATAATTTCAATAAAAACAATATTAACAATTTCAAACTTTCAAAAATATTGCTAATAGTTAAAGAACTTACTGAAGATGGGCAATCTGATTTCTTTGTAGGTGTATCCCGGAATGTACTAGCCAAGGAAAAACATAAAACAAAACATATTTTATATCATTGTGTTATATATTACCTGACTTAATCTTCTTCGATAAAAGAAATTTGTACATCTACATCCCCTCGAAATAGGTTGCAGTAAAAAGGTTAAAATAATGTCATGAGCAGTAGCTATTGAAAGAAATTAATGTTTACCTGTAAAGAACTCATAAAATGCTAATCTGTATTTATGAATTTGACTGAACACTGCACAGTGGGATGGTATAATTCTCATATTTTTTATTGTTTTACAACACACCTTCAACAATATCTATGTTTACTTCAAAGAAAAATAATTTAGAAAAACTAGGGGAACAAATGCAAAGTCCCATTGTGAACAGCAGTAGAACTTCTTAAAGTTGATAGAAATTCTTGAAGAAGTAAAAAGGATGATTCATGTGCTTGATGTAGGATTTTGGCAAGACCATTAGCAGATGTTCCACATGGCAGACTGACCAGTAAATCAAATGGACATGGCCTTCAGGAGAAAGTTACATGTTGGAGCCAAATTTGACTCAGTGCCAGGAATGAGTGCGTCGTGGTCAACTGGACTGTTGTAAATGTGATTGGACCACTGTTTCCAGAGAGGTTCTGTGGGGATCAGCGCTAAGTTACTTTTTGCTTGGGGTACATATTGATGATTTAGACTTCAATTGAAGGGGCATGATTGAGAAGTACTCAGAGGATACGAGGCTTAGACATGTGCTTGGTTGTAAGAAAGAAACTGCAGACTGTAAGAGATGTCAATGGATTGGTGAGGTGGGAAGGAACCTGGTGATTGGAATACAATCCAAAAAACAAAGTGAGACAAGAACAAATAAGACAATGGAACATAAAATAAATGAGAGGATTCTGAGGAAAAGTGTAGATGACCACAGGACTGCATGTTGAGAGACCCCTGAAGGTGTCAGGACAGGTAGATAAGATGGAGAAAGTGAGGACTGCAGGTGCTGGAGATCAGCTTCGAAGCGTGTGGTGCTGGAAAAGCAAAGCAGATCAGGCAGCATCCGAGGAGCAGCAGAATCGACGAATCGAAGAGCATAAGCTCTTCATCAAAAATGAGGCTTGTGGCCCAAAGGGGCTGAAAGACAAATGGGAGGGGAGTGGGGCTGGGGAGAAGGTAGCTGGGAATGTGATAGGTAGATGAAGGTGGGGATGAAAGTGATGGGTCGGACAGGAGGATGGAGGGGATAGGTGGGAAGGAAGATGGATAGGTACGACAGTTCAAGAGAGCAATGCCCAGTTGGAAGGTTGGATCTAGGATAAGGTCGGGGGAGAGGAAATTAGTTAACTGGTAAAATCCACATTGATCCCACAAAAAGTGCAAAACCTGTGTCCACACCTCCCACCTCACCTCCGTCCAAGGTCCCAACTGAACTTTTCACATCCGACAGAGAGTTACCTGTACTACCACCCCGTCATCTACTGTGTCCGTTGCTCCTGATGTGGTGTCCTCTACATTGGGGAGACAGGACACCAACTTGCAGAATGTTTCAGAGAATATCTCTGGGAAACACGCACTAAAAGCTCCTAGGAGGACCAATTATACCACAGAGACTCCGTCGCATCTGCTCCCAGGAGGACCAATTCCAATGTAGAAATTATTCCCAATTCCTCAGCCTTCGCTGCATCTGCTCCTAGGAGGATTAATTCTATCACAGAATATCTGAGACGGCTTTCTTCTTCAAAGACAGCAATTTCTACTTGCATGTGGTCGATGATGCCCTCCAGTGTATCTCCTCCACTTTGCGCACCTCCGTCCTTGAATCCCACCCCACCAATCGCAACAAGGACAGAACCTCCCTGGTCCTCACTTTCCACCCCACCAACCTTTGGATACATCATGTCATCCTCTGCCATTTTCACCACCTACAAACAGACCCCACCACCACGATATATTTCCCTTCTCTCCACTATCTGTGTTCCAGAGAGACCATTCTCTCCGTGGCTCCCTTGTTAGGTCCATGCACCCCAACAACCCACCTTCCACTCCCAGCACCTTCTCTTGCCACTGTAAGAAGTGCAAAATCTGCACCCACACGTCTCCCTAACCTCTGTCCAAGGCCCCAAAGGTTCCTTCCACATCCAAAAGAGATTTGCCTGTACTTCCACGCACATCATCTGCTGTGTCTGTTGCTCTCGGTGTGGTCTCCTCTACACTGGGGAGACAGGACACCAACTCGCGGAACATTTCAGAGAACATCTCTGGAACACATGCCTTAACAACCCCACCACCATGTGGCCGAACACTTAACTCCCCCTCCCACTCCGCCAAGGACATGCAAGTCCTAGGCCTCCTCTATCGCCAAACCCCAAACACCCAATGCCTGAAGGAAGGATGCCTCATCTTCTGCCTTGGGACCCTCCAACCACATGGAATTGGTTGATTTCACCAGTTTCTTCATTTCCCCTCCCCCAACCTTATCCCAGATCCAACCTTCCCACTTTGCGCTGCCTTCTTGAACTGTCCTGCCTGCCTATCATCCTTCCCACCTCACCGCTACTCCATCCTTTCCAACCTATTACCATCACCCTCACCTTCATCTACCTATTGCATTCCCAGCTACCTTCCCCCCAGCCACACCCCCTCCCATTTATCAGCCCCCTTGGGCCACAAGACTCTTTCCTGATGAAGGGCTTATGTTCAGAACGTCGATTCTGCTGCTTCTCGGAAGCTGCCTGACCGATTGAACTTTTCCAGTCCCACACTCTTCAAAGCAGATAAGATGGTCAAGAATGTATCTAATTTCCTTTATTAGTTGAGAGCTAGGGTCAGAAAGGTTATATGAGGACAATGCAACATGCTAGACAGAAAATGACAAGAGTCCTACATGTGGTTCTTGTTGCCTCATTCCAGGAAGGAAGTAATCATATCTGACTGAATACAAAGGAGATTCACAATGATGTTGCCAGCAGTGGTGAATTTTCATTATGAGCGAAGATTGGATCAGTAGAATTTGATTTCTTTGATATAGAGGAGTCTAAAGAGGCTATTTTAAAAAATTCATTCATGGAATATAAGCCATTTTGACTCTGTGACAGTGAAGGAACAATGATATAATTCCATGTCAAGATGGTAAGTGGCTCGGAGGGAACTTGAATCTGCTGCCCTTATCCTTAATGTTGGTAGAAGTTATTAGGAGGGTGGTGTCAGAGGATCCTTGGGAAGTTTCTGCAGTGCACACTGATACACACTGCTGCTACTGTGTATCAATGAATGTGGTGGATTGGGATAAATTAATCAGGCTGCTTTGTCTTGGATGATGTTGAGAGAGCTGTAGGAGCTGCACTCATCCAGTTAAAAGGGGATAGTTCATCACATGCCTCACTTGGACCTATAGACTTTGGGGAATCAGGAGCCATAGAAAACCTCCGTCCTGGCCTTCTAGCCCGTGGCATTTTGACTGGTTCAACTTAGTGAATACTGAATAATAGCCACTTTCAGGCCCCAACCTGCCATCACTGTTTTTCATTAAGTGGTATATTGCTGATTTGCTTCTCAGGCGTATGTAAGAAAACCTTGGTATTTCTGGATTTCTGGGGTGTCCTTTGTAGTCAGGCTTGATTGAGGGACCTGGGAGTCGGAAAAGGGCAACCTGCTACCTCTGCTCTGGCTACCTTTTCTCATCTCCTCAGCAACCCCTCATCCAGGGATCACTTAACTGTGTTCCTCTCCATGTTGATCCTAGGCCTCAGACCAGTGCAATGTCTGCAACAGCAGCAACCTTTCCCTTGAACAATGAAGAGGTGCTGGCTTCTGATTGGCCTCTAAGTGGAAGGGATATCTATCCCCAGGGTCATAAGATTCCTGGGAAGGTCAGCTGCTGCCCATTTTAAGTCCCTGTTGATAGTAATGATATAGCAGGCTTTCCCAAAGAGGTGAGACAGAGCTCCCCCTAGAGCTCCCCCTAGTTATAAAATTATAACTAGCTTATTGAGAAATCTTTTCAGTTTCCTTCCTAACTAGTCTTTTCACTTCTTAATAGGCCAAATGTTCTCTTTCTGAAGTTTACCATTGCTATGTGGTGTTCCTAATGAATTCTTTGGACTTTTGACTCTTTATAGATGTAGTTGTAACTTTCCACACACAGTTCAAATATTTTTGTTTACTCTCCAGTTAATATATACCGACTACATCATCCATGTTATCACCTTCATTTACCCGCACATCCCGTGTCTCAAAACATTACGTTGTCTTTGCGTCTATTTTTAATATCTAGTCATGCTCCTTATATTCCCATTACATTGCATTTTTCTAAGCAGTGTAATGGAGCTAGCTCTGTTTACAAAGGAGCCCGTAATCAGGTGTCCAAATCATCCATTGCCTCAAGGGTCAGGTCCAATCTAACCTGTATATCAGTATCTTATGTCATAAATGTAACTCCATGTCCATTTCAGGGCAGAATTTGTTACAGCCTGCTATGTGCTATGGAAGATGGAACAAAAGAGGCTGTGAAAAAATAATATCGGTTCATTTTTGTCAGCTCTCATTCTTTCAAGGTCCACTAAAATATCCTGACTCCCCATCACACTGGAACATGCACCCTCTGTGATTTTAACCCCTTCCCCCAACCCAACTCTGAAATCTCAATCCTGCAAACTCTACTAAAATATCTGTTTGACCCCTCATGAGTTGTCTGTCAAATTTAGTTGAGGCCAGTACATTAAAATCCCAGAAAATGCTTTGGCAGCTGACAGCCATCAACCATTTGTTGGTCACCCAAATTCAGATGTCTTCATTCCAAAAGCTTCAATGGTTTATGCATTATATCCTTCCAGACTCCCTCATGTCCATCTCTTTTGGCCTTCAAACCAAATTTTAGACTTTGCCCATTGTAGAAGGTTTTACTCTAAGATCACATTTTCTCTTGGCACTCCCTCAACCTGCTGTGCAATTGTCACAACCTATGCAGTTGTTAAAATGTTTTTCCATGCCTGCTTTCACTGAAATTTGCAAGCCTCTCCTCCCACGTGCTTTAGGAGTAGTCTCTCTCTTGTACCTATTTTGAGAAGTATTCTCAGTTATGTGATTGTGTAATTTCAAGGTTGAAGTCCTAAATAAATCATAGAAACTTTTAAAAGTCATGAAGACGAGGCACGGTTAGTGGGAAAATGCAAGCCTATGGCCTGGATTTGCAGGTCAAAAAGATGTAATGGTGAAATTCATAGTAACCTCTGGTGTAAGTACAAGCACAGCAGAACATGTGGTTAAGAGAGTTTACACTTTTCCTTGGGGTGAGCTTTTGAAGTCCCCAGAATGCAATCAAGTAGAGATCACTAAATGGATGCGAACCTAATGTTTTATGCAATTAAAATTTGCTCAAAGATCCTCGAAAAAATAATTACTTATTAAAATGAGGAGTAACTGGGTTTTTAAATGTCATACCAAGCTCATAATTATCCCTGAACATTCTTAAATGCCCTGAAAGTCTTATTTTATATTACCAGAAAGTTTAAATTTCACCATTATGTGAAATTATTATTATCTTTATTAAAAAAACATGATATTCACTACCTACTTTAAACACATAGGTATTTCCCTAACTAGCTTCCGCTCTTTTTAAAATTATATTGAAAAATGAAGAATAATCAGTGCTTTTAACTTGTTTGTTTGCTGTCTGTAAGAATACTCCAAATGTGATTGACTACGTAACCTGCTGGATGTCTGGAAATTCCTCTGACTTCATGCTACTGGGAATAGGGGGACATTTACCCCGTATTTATTGTTAAGCCTATATTGATTGTTATTTCCATGGTCAGCTGCATATATTGTTGTTTTGCTGTTTCTGTGAAATCCAGTTGATTGGGTAATGTTACACAATGCTATTATCCTGAAAATTGCAGAAATATATTTCATAATACAAGCTTGGAAGATCATAAACATAAATTATTGTATTTAAGCATCTCGTGCAAGGAGAATTCTCTGTCAACATAAAGTTATTTTGACATACAGTCATTATCTTGACCAAAGGAATGTAAGACACTTGTGACTTAATTGCTCACAATGTAACTGGCCACCGTTTCTGTACGCTACTGCTTGTATCTAAATGTTAAATATATCTCATTTATTTAAGCTATATCTATTATTACTAATTCAAAGTATTATGCAATGCTTGGCTCAATTATTTTCAATGGTCCAATTTTAAATTAACTTACCTTAAACTCAATGTACTTGATCATTTTTGTAAGAATTCTGTACAGATAATCAGTTCCTACAGGAAGATCTGTCGAAACAGATTCAAAATTTAAAGTCATGACCTTAAATTATGAATGTTAAATGTTCATAAAACTTCAATCACAAATATTTAATAACAGCTACATGAATAATTAAGACAAAAATGACAACCATACTTGGTTGAGAAAACATATTGGTGAATTATGTCATAGAATCACAGCGTCATACAGCATGGAAACAGATTTTTCGGTCTAACGAGTCCACACCAACCATGTTCCCAAATGAAACTGGTCCCACCTGTCCGCATATGGCCCAGACCCTCCAAACCTTTCCTATACATGTTCTTATTCAAATGCCTTTTAAATGTTGTAACTGTACCTGCATCTACCACTTCCTGTGGAAGTACATTCCACACACAAACCACCCTGTGTGTAAAAAAAAGCTGCTCCTCATGTCCTTTTCAAATTTTCTTCTCTCATCTTAAAAAGAAAACCCAATTTTGAACTCCCCAAGCTTAGGGAAAAGTCCTTTGTTTTTCACCTTACCAATGCGCCTCATGATTTTATAAAATTCTATAAGGTCGCCCCTCAAACACCTTTGCTCCAGTGAAAAACGTCCCAACCTATTCAGCCTTTTATATATCTCAAACCCTCCATTCCCATCAACATCCTGGTAAATCTTTCCTGAATCCTCTCCAATTTAATAATACCCTTTCAATAGCAGGGCGACCAGAATTGCACACAATACTTCAGAAGCAGCCTCACGAACATCTTCAAATGATAATGCCCAGACAATAAATCTTGAGTTTACATTTTTGTCTGATTGGAGAAAAATAAAAAAAAAACACAAGTTTATCAAAATTACAATGACCAATTTTGTTTGTTCTGGTCCATACAAAAATATTATGTCTTTGTTTGTTCGATTTGTGGGACTTTGGTAATTTGGTGTGATAGTCGAGATCTACAATTAGCCTTTGCATCCTTTGACTGAATCAGGGAAACTATTAGGCACCTTCCCATTCCCTGATTGATTTTCACGGTCCTATACTCAAATTGTAATTGTTGAGATGAAATGAAATTGTGGTTCCCCTCTGTTTTGTTAGGATCCCAATATTCACTGTTCAGCATCAAAATTCAAAGATGGACCCTTGCTTTTTATTAAACAATTATGGATTAATCCACATCAATTCAGAACATAACCATAAGGTTATGTCATCTCATACAAAATAAAAATTGCATAGGCCAATCGCTTATACAAAGTACTCCAGTGCATGATAATTCTCCTTTTTCATAGAACGAGAACAGGAAAGAAATATTTTAATTCACGCAATTGTGTAATATGATTTCTGAAAAATGGCTGCATGGAAATATCTCAAAGGTAGGGTCAGAGGTGGGGGTAAAAGAAGGGGTATGTGGCATTGCTTGTCAAAGATAGTATTACAGCGGTGGAAAGGACGATGGATGAAGACTCGCCATCTGAGGTAGTTTGGGCTGAGGTTAGGAATAGGAAAGGTGAGGTCACCCTGTTAGGAGTTTTCTACAGGCCTCCTAATAGTCCTAGAGACGTAGAAGAAAGGATTGCGAGGATGATTCAGGAGAAGAGTGAAAGTAATAGGGTGGTTGTTATGGGGGTCTTTAACTTTCCAGATATTGACTGGGAAAGCTATAGCTCGAGTTCGTTAGATGGGTCGGTGTTTATCCCATGTGTGCAGGAGGGTTTCCTGACACAATATGTAGACAGGCCAACAAGAGGTGAGGCCAGATGGGTAACGAACCAGGCCAGATGTTACAATTGGAGGTAGGTGAGCACTTTGGGGACAGTGACCACAATTCGGTGACTTTTACTCTAGTGATGGAAAGGGATAAGTGTGCACTGCAGGGCAAGAGTTATAGCTGGGGGCAGGGAAATTAAGATGTGGTGAGGCACGACTTAGGATGCGTGGCTTGGAAAAGTAGGCTTCAAGGCATGGGCACAATTGATATGTGGAGCTTGTTCAAGGAGCAACTATTGAGTGTCCTTGATAAGTATGTACCTGCCAGGCAGGGAGGAAAGGGTCGTGTGAGGGAGCCGTGGTTTAATAAGGAATTGGAATCCCTTGTTAAAGGGAAGAGGGCGGCCTATGTAAAGATGAAGCGTGAAGACCTATTCCACCTTCAAGTTCACTTGAGAAATCTACCCTTGGGGCAGATCAACTACAATAACTTTTGCAGCCACAGAGACATTTGTTTCTCAAGATCTTCACTGCAATCAAAACATCAATTAAGAAACAAGATCTGCACAGAAATAGAGGCTGAGTTAAATCCCATTTTTAATTATAACAGCTTTATCTTAATCTGTATCTAATTTTGTGTGTTTAATAGTGTTGGTGAGTCAAGTGGATGAGTCAACACATTTTTGTTATGCCTCCAGGACAAGTGAATGGGAAATAAATTAACCTTCTTCATTTTTAAATATGCAAAATCTTGCTGCTGGGTTATCAACATCAAGTCAACCATGTTGGGGATAATAAAATAGACACAACCCCACATACAAATATAGTGATTATGAGCAAATAAAAGTTGACAGCTAAAATTTGACCATAACATAATATATGTTATATGGTTAATTTTTATTGTGAGATAATGAGCACTGTATGGAAAATGCTAAGCATTATGACCTTGATGGCTTAGAACAAATCTGAATGGAAATGAAATCTAAAAAACTCAATGATTGACATATGTTTTCAAAAGTCCAATTGTTTTACAAAATGAAATGCTCATACGAGGAAGCTATTAGGGTGCTTAGAAGAATGGTGTCTCATAATGAAATTCTCTGCATAGAATATAGAAGTTATTTTGCTTTCACTTTTTTACGATGATAGTTGTGTATATTAACGCTTTTTTTTATTTAAAGAGAAATAAAACTTCTGTTTATATCACATGAATGCTGATTACTTGTATGCAGATGGGGAACATATTTAAGAGCATATGTTTAAGCATACGTTAAGAGACATTGAAGGAAATTTTAGTATGGTTATGTGAGGGGTGTGTGCTTGTACTGTTTAATTCTGTAAATATGTGCAATACAAGTAAACTTTAGTTCCAGTTTTATCCTTCATTAACTGGCTTGCTGGTTTAGAACACATTTGGTGCTTTCGTGCCATCAATGCATGGTTGTAATTTAAGGCTGTAAGAAGAGTTTACAGTGTTCTGTGCATGTGACCTGTTTTCAATGACCCCACACAAGTTGACCTTGTTATTTATGACAGTTTGCTGACCTTCTGAAGTTTGGTGGAAGGGTGCTTGGTGGCATACTAAATCCAGTAAGAAAATAAATATCAGTACCACTTTTGGCATTTCAGTCATCTCTTGACATTATGGTTTTATATTTCATGATTATAGAGAGAGAGAGGGGAAAATGTTATAACTGGGACATCGTGACCTAACACTGCAGTACATCAGGCACAGTGGTCGGAGAGTAACACTCTACTTGTTGTATCATTCCTGTGAACAACATATAAACTGCATGAAATCATGAGTTCAAAATTTTAATAATGATTTCAAGAATAAAGATTGTCTTTAGAGATACCTCCTTAACAGCATGAATTGTGAGCAGAACTGATGTTATAAGGTAACTAAACAGGTCAAATTCCATTTGATTGCATTCCCTTGTAGGAATTTGTACCATTTTTTTCAAGGAACAAATAATAGCCAAAGTTATAAGCAAAGGAAGTAGAATTATATCTTACTTCTATTCAAATTCATGATTGTATATGTCGCATTTCTGTTTATGGGCTCCATGATCTGGCCTCATATCTTTTCTAGATCTTTGCATTGGGAGTCACTGGAATGGAATTGCTGCTTCAATTTCTCTACTCAACAACTCCTAACCAATCTATTGCCCTCTGAAATTACAGCACTCCATTTCTGCCATGACCACCTGCTATTATCTTGCACTATCATTCTTCTAATCATTTAATCATTCTTGCCCTTTCACAGGCCTTTCCCATTATTCTTTTCCACCCACCTTTTCCTGGCTCAGAATCTCATTATTAGCAATTACGTTTCTAACTTCTTTCAGTTCTTAAGAAAGTCACCAACCTAAAATATATAAACCTTTTTCCACGTATGAAGTCAGCTATTACGAGGGGGCATAGCTTTAAATTAAGGGGTGGTAGGTATAGAACAGATGTTAGGGGTAGATTCTTTACTCGGCGAGTCGCGAGTTCATGGAATGCCCTGCCAATAGCAGTGGTGGACTCTCCCTCTTTATGGGCATTTAAACGGGCATTGGATAGGCATATGGAGGATAGTGGGCTAGTGTAGGTTAGGTGGGCTTGGATCGGCGCAACATCGAGGGCCAAAGGGCCTGTACTGCGCTGTATTTTTTTTCTCTATGTAAATGCTTCATATATGTTTGGAGGGAGTGTATCTAATGGCCCATGGGCAGTGCAGCACGTGCCATCATCAATCCTGTTCCCTCCAGTCATCATCATGGTTCAGGAGAAAGTGAGGTCTGCAGATGCTGGAGATCAGAGCTGAAAATGATGATGCTGAAAATGTGTTGTTGGAACAGCGCAGCAGGTCAGGCAGCATCCAGGGAACAGGAGAATCGACGTTTCGGGCATAAGCCCTTCTTCAGGAAACGTCGATTCTCCTGTTCCCTGGATGCTGCCTGACCTGCTGCGCTGTTCCAGCAACACATTTTCAGCATCATCATGGCTCACCCAACTGAGCATGATGTCTCAAACACCAGCAGATTGCTGGGAGGGTTTCCACTGTATCTTCTTCAGTCAGGTATAATCCTAGCTATGAGCACCATTTCCAGTGACATTGCTAAGATTTTCGACCTGATCGCATTCCAATTGTTCAATAGCTCCTGGGGGCCTTTCACATTGGCAACTAGCTAGTTGCCTGGATCCTGTAAAAATGAAGCCCTGGGTCTGACAGATGTCTATGTTAGAGCTTCCCCTGCCTTCTGTCTTATAACTGGAAGACTTGCTGCGAGACTAAAATTCCAATTTTTGAGAAACTTCACCATATGGAGATGAGATATTAACACTGAGCATTTCCAAAGTTGCTGCACTAATTTTCCAGGTGATAAAAGCAAATCCCAGCTAAGCCATACAAGATTGGGAGTGGTTTGTTGTCATTACAACTAACATTATGGCAAACAAGGAAATTTCCAAAGCAGTTTTGCTACTGTTCTGAAACACACAAACAGCTTAACATGTAGTAGACAGTTTGAAAAGATCCATTTAGCAATGAATTCCCTTAGATTTCTCTAATTGAGACACTGGAAAAGGTTCAACTAACCATTATTGAAAAAACAGAAATCTTACCTTTTGGAAAGAGTAAAGAGTTAACCACATGAATAACACCATTGTTTGCCATGAGATCAGATTCTGTGGACTTCACGTTATTTACTAACATTGTGTTGTTTGCCTAAAAGCAAAGAAGATTGATGACTTAAGTGCTTTTATCAATAATGTGTTTCATTACAATAAATCACCCATGTACCTTTAACTTGTGAATGATGACTTTCTTTAGTTTTGTGTTTAAAGCTATGTGAACTTCCTCTAATGGTTCATTAAGTTTACCCATTACTCAATCGGCTAAGTCCAACAAACAACACAGGCCTCAGCACAATCCACTGTTTGTGTTCAATTAGTTGATCTCAGCCAGATGACTGCCACAAGTGCCCACAGTACCTCACACGTCGTGGGGAAACAAATAGCTCAGGAGTTCTCCATCAACAACTCCTGTTATAAATAGAGGTAGACAAAGTTTGGGAAGGTGGCGGGGTGATGGTTGAGGGGAACTTGATTACAAATTTCTACCTTCCCTTTCTCACTATGTTATAAAGACTGCTGACATTTAGTGTTAAGGCTCACGTGTGAATAATGAAACACAAAACACCATAACACACTCGTAAAACTGCAGTGTACTAAATGATTTCAGCTTTGTATGAAACTACTGAAGGACATGAAATAGATCAAGGTATGGGGTGACTGTAACAATGTACTAAAAAGTTTAGCTATTCCTTGAATTAAGGACATATGATCAATTGATTAATGTATTATCACTGATTCCAGTAAAAATACTTAACTTGCTAGAATTTCCCCTGCATGACAGAATTCTGGCTGCAATTTTATCAGATGAGATTTTAGTCAGCTACTTTCTTAAATGTGTAATAAGGTTTGGAACATATTGCTGTGCAGCATTCCAGTTTTAGGTACACTAAGCTAAAAATTACATTTATAGTCAAAACAACTCACCAGTTTTACCATAAGTCTGCTGCCTTGGTATGATTTCAGCACATTGGTGACTCCATACTCAATACCACCTCCAACATAAATGCCTTTGAGGAGGTGGTACAGAAGGATATGTCTGAGAGCATTTTTATCACCTGTAAGATAGATGCAAATTGTTTCTGATTTTGTCTAGAAATAAATGCCAGAGGTTGTATGAATTGGAAACAGGGAAACCTAAGGATTGAGGACCAAAACCTTACTGTCCACTTCCTAACTTGCACCATGTCCTGCTCATCCAATGCCCCTGTGTTTACTGAATTCTTTGGCTCACATATAAGCAAAGCCTGCTTTTTAAAATTTTCATCCTTATTTACAAATCAGTCTGTGGCTCACACCTCCCAATTACTGAAATCTCCTTCAATGCTACAATGTTGAAAACTTTTTGCACTTCTTCCTTGCACGACCGTGCATTCAGCTTCCAAGATTCAAAATTGTGGAATCAGCTCCTTAAAATTCTCCATCTCTTTTCTCTCCTTTCAGGCAATCTTTAAGGTCTACTTCTCTGACCAAGCTATGATAGTCTGCCCAAATGACTTGTTCTCTGCCTTGCTGTACATGCATTGGAATGTTTTACCAGGAAAAGGCCATTATTTAAGTAAAAGATATTGTTGTTGCTGGTGGACACACAGTGAGCAGGTCTTGCTATTTGAGCTGTCAGTGCTAAATGGATGGTGTTGATTGTTCATCACATTTACGCCTCACACAGGCTCCTAGATGGTATTATGGTAATTAGAAATCCATATTAGTGAGGTGCTCTCTACAGTGTCTGGAAGCAAGGTAAGCAAGACCAGCAACTTAATCAATTAGACTGTAGAATTCTTAATAAGCACCATGGAGTCTAAATCTTGACATGTAAGTTAGAATATTTAATTAAATACCTGTCATGTATAGAAAGTGAAATAAAGAGGGAAAGAGGAATGGGATTCAGACAAAAATAGAGAAATAAGTAAAATAAATATCTCCTTTTTACATTTCAGCAATTCTACAATTCTACAATGTTTTCAGTGTCACAGATAATTTGACTATAATTATTATTTACCGTGTTTTTAAAAATGTACTTGGACTTGAATGGACTAGCTTTAATATTTAATATAGAGAATGTAATAAATATCTAGTGGGCAACTCCAGTAAATTCAATTTGCAAAGCTTCTTGAGATGCCCAGCTACAATTATTGGAAGAAATGCAGGCAATCCTAGGAAGCAGATAAAGGATCCTCATTTTATCACTAAATGTAAGGGTCCCTTCTGTTTTAGATTGGAAATCGAGGTGTTATTTTAAGGCATGCTTGGACACAGCCAACAGTCGGAAAATTTTGTTTCACAATTTCCATACAAATCCACCTTTCTTTTTCTGCATGAATGTGGAGGTAGGCAAATAAAATGGCCCCCTAATGTTTTTTCCACACCTGAATCAATAACACTCTTGGAGTTCTAAAGATGCCAGTGTACTGTGAGAAATGCGTGAAACTACAAGCACTTGCGTTAAGCAGCTCCTTATCATAAACAAATGTCTTTGCAATGAAGTCACTTGTGTAATGTAGCTATATGCAACCACCTGTTTCCATACAAAGGACAAATGAATTAGCATGAAATCTGTTTTAAGTTGAGGGAAGAATGTTGGGCAGTACATCAAAATGAATGAATAAATATGTATTTTGCTTCTGGCCAGAGGATAAATTCAGTCCAATAGACTGTCCTACTTTCTTTTTCAAAATTAGCTGTATTGGATCGTTTGTGGCTATTCAAGAAAGTAGCTAAGTGGAGTTTCACTCTTATATCCCTTTAACAACGTGATTCTCCTTTCGCACTGGAGTTAGGGAACTGCCTATAAAGCTATGTTAATGAATGAATTCACTGGATTAAAACACAGACCATTGACATGATCAATTAAAGCAAGGTATCAATTTAGTGACACACTGCAAGTTAAATATATACAAAGCAATCTTACTATGTGTTTTCATTTTAACAAAGCTGTTAAAAATAAAAGAACGTGAGAATAAAAATCCGAGAGTGCTCCAAATTCATTGCAATTCTAGACTGTCTGGCCATCTATGGACTGAAGTAAAAAAAAACCACAATCAAAAACTGCAGACACCACTCAAACCATGCTGCATAACAAACCAGAGATATGGGGAGCAATCATTGAGGGGAAAGAGGGTGAGCTGTTATTTGCCTACATTGAGCTTATGAAGCAAGGAAGGGCACATCTACTTCCTTAGAATCCATAAAACACAATGTTGAAAAGGTTTTGAAACTTTTTTCCTTGAGGAGCTCTCAGCCTTCCTTTTAAGGACCCACTAGTTAAGATGGTGAAGATCTCCATGTTGCAAATTTAAAGATTGAAGAATATAAACTTCAGAATCTTTGACTGACATAAGGGCTGGCTTCTCATTTCAATACCAAAATTAGATTTGTGCACATTTCAAGACAGTATCAGAACCATCTGATAAAAAAAAAGCCATAAACACTTTAGTGACAGCCTCATTGTTCATGTAGGACCTCTGAATTGATCAATTATTAAGACACCTAGTTTAGGTCTATAAAATAAAACTTTATATTTAGATCCTTTATTTAAAACTGTTAAACTTACAGTTGGGTTTTTAAAGCTTCAATTTCTTACTTGTCAATTCTTTTAGGTCATCTGATGAAAGGCTTTCAAACACGTCATTGGTTGGAACGAATAAAGTCCAGTCTCCTTCTTCCGTAAGCAGTTCTGTCAGACCTGCAGATTCTGCCAGAGTCAGGAATATGCTGATAAGAAAAGTAATTGTAACATTAGTGAAAGTTCCTTGACAAGAGAAACATCGGCAGAAGAATATAATGGGGAAAAGGATGCCGTCCCTTTCGGCTGGCTTTAGTATCAAGATTCTTTTTAAGGTTACAAACATTTTCTGCATTAACAGCCTTCTGTGTCCTTCCACTTCAGTCCAGTCAGAATTCACTTCAATAAGTTTTTATATCCATTCAACATTTTGATGAGAGTCAGTGTTTGCACCCACGTTGCTCTCTTGCTCTGTAAAGTCAGTGAATATATTTCTTCTGGTTCCATGCCTTCACAGGCTACTACAGGATTCATCGGTATGGACTACAGTCTCACTGTGATGGGCATGAAATGAGGAACAATCTCCCTCCCTCACAGTTACCCCGCAAACTCAAATGCAACTAATTTTAGGCCAACTCAAATCCAGCAAGTATTTGTTTATTCATTTGCTGAACATGGGTATCACTGATAAGGCCAGCACTTACCGTTCAATCATAAACCCCCTTGAGAAGATGGTAAGACACCTCTTGAAAATTGAGTGGCTTGCTAGGCCATCTCAATGGGCAAGTGAATCTGGAATCAAATACAGACCAAACCAGGCAAAGATGTCTGACTTTCTTTTCTAAAATATATTAGAATACCTGCTGGGTTTTTATGGAAATCGGGTCACCACTACTGAAGCTTCATATTTCAGATGTTATTTCTTTCATTAAACATAAATTACCTAGCTGCCGTGGAGAGGGTCTGAACCTGTATATTTAGGTGAGATGTTCAGGGCTTTGGATTACAAGTGCAGTAATGTAACTACATTCTTACCACTGCATCAGGATACCCAGTTGATAGCCAACTAGTCATGGTTCTACTTAAATAAGGCCTGGGCCTCAAAATGGCTCCAAATACTTCCCTCCCAGAAATGGGTGAGTAACGTGGTATATTCTGCCAGAAGGAAAATATACTGCTGTATCTGTGAACATTGAGTACGCTTCTCTTGCTATGTTCACTGATATAAACATTGGTGAAAATGGCAATTGACCTGCTGGTTCTGATAAAATAATTTCTCTTAAATCCCAATAGCTAGAACATCTTCGTACTTACCTAAAGCGAGGATCTTCCCTCAGAATTTGCAGCAGAGACTTCTCCGCAGGAAGAATGACCTTTCTGATTTGGTGAATGACACCGTTTCTTCCTTCCTTGCTTCCTCTGATCATACAGGAGTTCTCAATGCAAACTGCCTGCCAGAAAAACCAGTACAAACTCATTTCAAAACTCAGACCATTGGAACAGCATTGTGGGTAATTATTGCAGTAAATCTCATTGTTTATTCTTTGCTTCTCAGATGGGGGGGCGGGGGGAGTGGGACAGGACTTAACATTTTTCAAGGCTTATTGCTAATTGCTGTGAGTGAATACAGGTTTCATTATGGGGAAGCAAGAAAGAGAAATTAGAAATTGTAAGAAGGTAGAAACTATACAATTTCTAGATCATATAAATATTTTTTTAAAAACATATTCGTAGAACATAGGTGTCAGTGGCCAGCATTATTGCCAACCTCTTGTTGCCCCTGAGAATGGGGGGGGTGAGTGCCTTTTTCAATTGCTGCAGTCCACGAGCTGTAGATTGACTGATAATATTGTCAGGGAGCGAGTTAGAGGAGTTTGACCCAGTGACACTAAAGGAACGTGGTATACTTCCAAGTCAGGATGGTGAGTGACTTGGAGCTGAGCTTGCAGTTGATGGCATTCCCATTTATCTGCTACCTTTGTCTTTCTAGATGGTAGTAGTAATGGATTTGGAAAGTGCCATCAAAGGACCCAATTTCTGCAGTGCACCTTGTAGACAGTACACACTGCTGCATCAGTGGTAGTGAGGGTTTATATTGTAGGGATGGTGCTAATCAAGTGGGCTGCTTTGTCCTAAATGGTATCAAACTTGAGCACTGTTGGAGTTGCAGTCATCTCATCAGCAAGCGGGAGCATTCATGGACAGGCTTTAGTGAGTCAGGACGTGATTATTCATTGCACATTTCATAGATTCCCTACAGCATGGAATCAGGCCATTTGGCCCAGCAAGTCCACACCAACCCTTAGAGTATCCCACCCAGTTGAAACTTTATTGCTGGAACAGCACAGCAGGTCAGGCAGCATCCAGGGAACAGGAGATTCGACGTTTCGGGCACAGGCCCTTCTTCAGGAATGAGCAGAGTGTGTTCAGCAGGAGAAGATAAAAGGTAGGGAGGAGGGACTTGGAGGAGGGGAGTTGGAAATGTGATAGGTGGAAAGAGGTCAAGGTGAGGGTGATAGGTCGGAGTAGGATGGAGGCGGAGAGGTCAAGAAGAAGACTGCAGGTCAGGAAGGCGACCTCACTTTCTCCTGTATCCCATTGCAGACGACCTGCCCTCCCCCTGTCTGTATTCCATTGCAGACGCTCTGCCCTCCCACTGTCTGTATCCCATTACCGACGATCTGCCCTCCCCTGTCTGTATCTCATTGCAGACGATCTGACCCTCCCCCTGTCTGTATCCCATTGCAGACG
>NC_057715.1:90948976-90952078 GCF_004010195.1 Chiloscyllium plagiosum
CCCCCCTCCCCCACCTTGTCTCAGCCGGGTCCCTCCAGCCCGGCGCCGCCTTCCTGACCTGCAGTCTTCTTGTTGACCTCTCCGCCTCCATCCTACTCCGACCTATCACCCTCACCTTGACCTCTTTCCACCTATCACATTTCCAACGCCCCTCCTCCAAGTCCCTCCTCCCTACCTTTGATCTTCTCCTGCTGAACACTCTCTGCTCATTCCTGAAGAAGGGCCTGTGCCCGAAACGTCGAATCTCCTGTTCCCTGGATGCTGCCTGACCTGCTGTGCTGTTCCAGCAATAAAGTTTCAGCTTTGATCTCCAGCATCTGCAGACCTCACTTTATCCCACCCAGACCCATCCCACCTACCCTATGACTATACACTTCCCCTGACAAATATACCTAACCTACACCTCCCCGAACACAATATGCAATTTAACATGGCCAGTTCACCTGACATGCACATCTTTGGATTGTAGGAGGAAATCAGAGCACCCAGAGTAAACCCATGCATACACGGGGAGAATGTGCAAACTCTACACAGACAGTTCCCCGAGGCTGGAAGCAAATCTGGGTCCCTGGTGCCATGAGACAGCAGTGCTGACCACTGAGCTATTGTGCCACCTCTGACCTGTTCGTATAGCCACAGTACCTATATAGCTGGTCCAGTTCCGTTCTTGGTCAATAGTAACCCACAAGATGTTGATAGTGAGAAATGCCATGACAGTGATACCACGGAATGTGAAGTTGTGATGGTTAGATTCACTCCTAATGGAGACGGTTATTGCCTGGAACTGTGGTGCAAATATTACTTGCCTTCTGTCATAACAATCAGTTGTATTTTTTGCTAATTTATATTCCCAATCAAGTTTCTACCTTTTTCTGAGGATTCTTAGTCTGCTGGTACTTCTTGAAAAAGTTCCAATCCTTTGGCATGCCATTAGTTTTCACTATTGGATATGTCTTAGTTTTTGATTCGATACTCTGCTTCATCACTTTTATTTATTATAGGAGCTTCATCCTTCTCATCAAATCCTTCTTTTTGAATGGAATATTTTTTTAATTAGCATTATGCAATATGTTGGTGCAGACTCAATGGACTGAAAGCCTTTTCTATGACATCTGCCATTGCCCTTCTAATGAACACCCAATTAGTCTATTTTCTAAGTCTGCTTTAACGAACCCTTTCTTCACTTCTCTGTAATTTAAGTTAAGGACAGTGTTTGAGATTCAAGTTGTTATCCCTCAAATTAAATTTGAAATTCTACCTTGTTGTGATCACTGTTCCCGAGAGGAATATTAACGAGGAAACTCATCAATTCCGAATTAATTACACATTACGAGATCATAGCCTGTTCATGGATACGTTATGCAACATATTGTTCTAAACAAAAATCCCTCTCATTTACAACATTTTTTCATTGAGCAAGCCTCAATAGCCTTTTGAGGAAAATAAGTTCTGATTTCTAATGCAGCGAAACGTATGCCCCCCATCTATTCATTACTCCCCACCGTAACATGCTGCCTGTCTAAGCCTCTGCTTATTGCAATGAGGTATCGTACAAGTATAATGCTTTTGTTTGAAATGCTTCAGTGACCTTTGGACAAGCTTAGGCACAAAGGAACCAGGTTTTGTCTAATATTCTTTCATCTTCTTGAACAAACTAATCCTTGTAATCTGTTATCCTCAAAGTCCAGTCTATGCAGCATGTCCTCAAAATTTAACCCGGAAGCATCATGGACTAAGAGGAGTATGTAGCAAGTCAGAATTATTGTGAAGCAGACTGAGAGGAATGTGGGAAAATTCAGAATCACTGTGAAATGGACTGGGAGGAGTGAGCAGTGAGTGAGTGTCACTGTGAAATGGACAGGGAGGAGTGTGCTGTGAGTGAGTATCACTGTGAAATGGGCTGCGAGGAGTGTGCAGTGAGTGAGTGTCACTGTGAAATGGACTGGGAGGGGTGTGCAGTGAGTGTGTGTCTCTGTGAAATGGACTGGGAGGCATGTGCAGCTGGGAGGAGTATGCAGTGAGTGAGTGTCACTGTGAAATGGACAGGGAGGAGTGTGCTGTGAGTGAGTATCACTGTGAAATGGGCTGGGAGGAGTGTGCAGTGAGTGAGTGTCACTGTGAAATGGACTGGGTGGGGTGTGCAGTGAGTGAGTGTCCATGTGAAACAGACATGGAGTAGTGTGCAGTGAGTGAGTGTCACTGTGAAATGGACTGGGAGGAGTGTGCAATGAGTAAGTGTCACTGTGAAATGGACTGGGAGGAGTATGCAGTGAGTGAGTGTCACTGTGAAATGGACTGGGAGGCATGAGCAATGAATGAGTGTCCCTGTGAAATGGACTGGGAGGCGTGTGCAGTGAGGGAGTGTCCCTGTGAAATGGACTGGGAGGAGTGTGCAATGAGTAAGTGTCACTGAGCGTGCAGTGAGTGAGTCTCATTGGAAACGGACTGGGTGGAGTGCGCAGTCAGTGAGTGTCACAGTGAAATGGACTGGGAGGAGAGTGCAGTGAGTGAGTGTCCCTGTGAAATGGACTGGGAGGAGAGTGCAGTGAGTGAGTGTCCCTGTGAATTGGACAGGGAGGATTGTGCCGTGAGTGAGTGTCACTGTGAAATGGACTGGGAGGAGAGTGCAGTGAGTGAGTGTCCCTGTGAAATGGATTGGGAGGAGAGTGCAGTGAGTGAGTCTCACTGGAAACGGACTGGGTGGAGTGTGCAGTGAGTGAGTGTCCCTGTGAAATGGACTGGGAGGAGAGTGCAGTGAGTGAGTGGCCCTGTGAATTGGACAGGGAGGATTGTGCCGTGAGTGAGTGTCACTGTGAAATGGACTGGGAGGAGTGCGCAGTCAGTGAGTGTCACTGTGAAATGGACTGGGAGGAGAGTGCAGTGAGTGAGTGTCACTGTGAAATGGACTGGCAGGAGAGTGCAGTGAGTGAGTGTCCCTGTGAATTGGACAGGGAGGATTGTGCCGTGAGTGAGTGTCCCTGTGAAACGGACTGGGAGGAGTGTGCAGTGAGTGTGTGTTCCTGTGAATTGGATTGGGAGGAGTATGCAGTGAGTGAGTGTCCTTGTGAAACGGACTGGGAGGAGTGTGCAGTGAGTGAGTGT
>NC_057715.1:90954387-90954557 GCF_004010195.1 Chiloscyllium plagiosum
GGAGAGTGCAGTGAGTGAGTCTCACTGGAAACGGACTGGGTGGAGTGCAGAGTGAGTGAGTGTCACTGTGAAATGGATTGGGAGGAGAGTGCAGTGAGTGAGTGTCCCTGTGAAATGGATTGGGAGGAGAGTGCAGTGAGTGAGTGTCCTGTGAAATGGGCTGGGAGAGA
>NC_057715.1:90954578-90956408 GCF_004010195.1 Chiloscyllium plagiosum
GGAGAGTGCAGTGAGTGAGTCTCACTGGAAATGGACTGGGTGGAGTGCGCAGTGAGTGAGTGTCCCTGTGAATTGGACTGGGTGGCGTGAGCAGTGAGTGAGTGTAACTGTGAAATGGACTGGGAGGAGAGTGCAGTGAGTGAGTGTCCCTGTGAAATGGATTGGGAGGAGAGTGCAGTGAGTGAGTGTCCCTGTGAAATGGGCTGGGAGGAGAATGCAGTGAGTCTCCCTGTGAAATGGACTAGAAGGGGAGTGCAGTGAGTGCATCTCACTGTGAAATAGTCTGGGAGAAGTGTGCAGTGAGTGCGTCTCACTTAGAAATGGGATGGGAGGAATGTGCAGTGAGTGAGTCTCACTGGAAATGGACTGGGTGGAGTGCGCAGTGAGTGAGTGTCCCTGTGAATTGGACTGGGTGGCGTGAGCAGTGAGTGAGTGTAACTGTGATATGGACTGGGAGAACTGTGCAGTGAGTGAGTGTCCCTGTGATGTGGACTGAGAGGAGTGTGCTGTGAGAGAGTGTAACTGTGAAATTGGCTTGGAGGAGTGTGCAGTGAGTCTGTGTCACTGTGAAATGGACTGGGAGGAGAGTGCAGTGAGTGAATGTCGCTGTGTAATGGACTGTGAGGAGTGTGCAGTGAGTGAGTGTCCCTGTGAAATGGACTGGGAGGCGTGTGCAGTGAGTGATTGTCCCTGTGAAATGCACTGGGAGGAGTGTGCAGTGAGTGCGTCTCACTGTGAAATGGACTGGGAGGAGGCTGCAGTGAGTGAGTGTCAATGTGAAATGGACTGGGAGGAGTGTGCAGTGAGTGAGTGTCCCTGTGAATTGGACTGGGAGGAGTATGCAGTGAGTGAGTGTCCTTGTGAAACGGACTGGGAGGTGTGTGCAGTGAGTGTCCCTGTGAAATGGACTGGGAGGAGTGTGCACTGAGTGTTCCTGTGAATTGGACTGGGAGGAGTGGGTAGTGACTGAGTGTCCCTGTGAAATAGGCTGGGAGGAGTGTGCAGTGAGTGAGTGTTCCTGTGAAATGGGCTGGGTGGAGAGTGCAGTGAGTGAGTGTCCCTGTGAAATGGACTGGGAAGAGTGTGCAGTGAGTGAGTGTCCCTGTGAAATGGACTGGGAGGCAAGTGCAGTGAGTGTGTGTCCCTGTGAAATGGACTGGGAGGAGAGTACAGTGAGTGAGTGTCCCTGTGAAATGGACTGGGAGGCATGTGCAGTGAGTGAGTGGCCCTGTGAAATGGACTGGGAGGAGTGTGCAGCGAGTGAGTGTCCCTGTGAAATAGGCTGGGAGGAGTGTGCAGTGAGTGAGTGTTCCTGTGAAATGGACTGGGAGGAGAGTACAGTGAGTGAGTGTCCCTGTGAAATGGACTGGGAGGAGAGTGCAGTTAGTGAGTCTCCCTGTGAAATGGACTAGAAGGGGAGTGCAGTGAGTGTATCTCACTGTGAAATGGGCTGGGAGGAGTGTGCAGTGAGTGAGTGTCACTGTGAACTGGACTTTGAGGAGTGTGCTTTGAGAGAGTGTAACTGTGATATGGACTGGGAGAACTGTGCAGTGAGTGAGTGTCCCTGTGATATGGTCTGAGAGGAGTGTGCTGTGAGAGAGTGTAACTGTGAAATGGGCTGGGAGGAGTGTGCAGTGAGTCTGTGTCACTGTGAAATGGACTGGGAGGAGAGTGCAGTGAGTGAATGTCGCTGTGTAATGGACTGTGAAGAGTGTGCAGTGAGTGAGTGTCCCTGTGAAATGGACTGGGAGGCGTGTGCAGTGAGTGAGTGTCCCTGTGAAATGGACTGGGAGGAGTGTGCAGTGAGTGCGTCTCACTGTGAAATTGACT
>NC_057715.1:90958823-90963732 GCF_004010195.1 Chiloscyllium plagiosum
AGTGAGTGATTGTCCCTGTGAAATGGACTGGGAGGAGTGTGCAGTGAGTGCGTCTCACTGTGAAAAGTACTTGAAGGCGTGTGCAGTGAGTGAGTGTCCCTATGAAAAAGACTGGGATTAGTGTGCAGTGGGTGAGTGTCACTGTGAAATGGACTGGGAGGAGGGTGCAGTGAGTGAGTTTCAATGTGAAATGGACTGGGAGGAGAGTGCAGTGAGTGAATGTCGCTGTGTAATGGACTGGGAGGAGTGTGCAGTGAGTGAGTGTCCCTGTGAAATGGACTGGGAGGCGTGTGCAGTGAGTGATTGTCCCTGTGAAGTGGACTGGGAGGAGTGTGCAGTGAGTGCGTCTCACTGTGAAAAGTACTTGAAGGCGTGTGCAGTGAGTGAGTGTCCCTGTGAAAAAGACTGGGATTAGTGTGCAGTGAGTGAGTGTCACTGTGAAATGGACTGGGAGGAGGGTGCAGTGAGTGAGTGTCAATGTGAAATGGACTGGGAGGATTGTGCAGTGATTGAGTGTCACTGTGAAATGGACTGGGAGGTGTGTGCAGTGATTGAGTGTCACTGTGAAATGGACTGGGAGGAGTGTGCAGTGAGTGAGTGTCCCTGTGAAATGGACTGGGTGGCGTGAGCAGTGAGTGAGTGTAACTGTGAAATGGACTGGGAGAACTGTGCAGTGAGTGATTGTCTCTGTGATATGGACTGGAATGAGGGTGCTGTGAGAGATTGTCCCTGTGAAATGGACTGAGAGGAGTGTACTGTGAGAGAGTGTAACTGTGAAATGGACTGGGAGAACTGTGCAGTGAGTGAGAGTGCCTGTGATATGGACTGGGAGGAGTGTGCAGTGAGTGAGTGTCACTGTGAAATGGAGTGGGAAGAGAGTGCAGTGAGTGAGTGTCCCTGTGAAATGGATTGGGAGGAGTGTGCGGTGAGTGAGTGTCCCTGTGAAATGGACAGGGAGGAGAGTGCAGTGAGTCTCCCTGTGAAATGGACTAGAAGGGGAGTGCAGTGAGTGCATCTCACTGTGAAATGGACTGGGAGAAGAGTTCAGTGAGTGCGTCTCACTTAGAAATGGGCTGGGAGGAGTGTGCAGTGAGTGAGTCTCACTGGAAATGGACTGGGTGGAGTGCGCAGTGAGTGAGTGTCCCTGTGAAAGGGACTGGGAGGAGTGTGCAGCGAGTGAGTGTCCCTGTGAAATGAACCGGGAGGAGTGTGCAGTGAGTGAGTGTTCCTGTGAAATGCACTGGGAGGAGACTACAGTGAATGAGTGTCCCTGTGAAATGGAGTGAGAGGAGAGTGCAGTTAGTGAATCTCCCTGTGAAATGGACTAGAAGAGGAGTGCAGTGAGTGTATCTCACTGTGAAATGGGCTGGGAGGAGTGTGCAGTGAGTGAGTGTCACTGTGAACTGGACTGTGAGGAGTGTGCTTTGAGAGTGTAACTGTGAAATGGACTGGGAGAACTGTGCAGTGAGTGAGTGTCCCTGTGATATGGACTGAGAGGAGTGTGCTGTGAGAGAGTGTAACTGTGAAATGGACTGGGAGGAGTGTGCAGTGAGTGTGTGCCTCTGTGATATGGACTGGGAGGAGTGTGCAGTGAGTGAGTGTCACTGTGAACTGGACTGGGAGGAGTGTGCTGTGAGAGAGTGTCCCTGTGAAATGGACTGGGAGGAGTGTGCAGTGAGTGAGTGTCCCTGTGAAATAGATTGGGAGGAGAGTGCCGTGAGTGAGTGTCCCTGTGTAATGGACTGGGAGGAGTGTGCTGTGAGAGAGTGTCCCTGTGAAATGGACTGGGAGGCGTGTGCAGAGTGAGTGTCACTGTGAAATGGACTGGGAGGCGTGTGCAGTGTGAGTGTCACTGTGAAATGGACTGGGAGGCGTGAGCAGTGAGTGAGTGTAACTTTGAAATGGACTGGGAGAACTGTGCAGTGAGTGAGTGTCTCTGAGATATGGTCTGGAAGAAGTGTGCTGTGAGAGATTGTTCCTGTGAAATGGACTGGGAGGAGTGTGCAGTGAGTGAGTGTCACTGTGAACTGGGATGGGAGGAGTGTGCAGTGAGTGAGTGTCACTGCGAAATGGACTGTGAGGAGTGTGCAGTGAATGAGTGTCCCTGTGAAATGGACTGGGAGGCAGGTGCAGTGAGTGAGTGTCCCTGTGAAATGGACTGGGAGGAGTGTACAGTGAGTGAGTGTCCCTGTGAAATGGACTGGGAGGAGAGTACAGTGAGTGAGTGTCCCTGTGAAATGGACTGGGAGGAGAGTGCAGTGAGTCTCCCTGTGAAATGGACTAGAAGGGGAGTAGCAGTGAATGCATCTCACTGTGAAATGGTCTGGGAGAAGTGTGCAGTGAGTGCATCGCACTTAGAAATGGGATGGGAGGAGTGTGCAGTGAGTGAGTCTCACTGGAAACGGAATGGGTGGAGTGCGCAGTGAGTGAGTGTCCCTGTTAAATGGACTGGGAGGAGAGTACAGTGAGTGAGTGTCCCTGTGAAATGGAGTGAGAGGAGAGTGCAGTTAGTGAATCTCCCTGTGAAATGGACTAGAAGGGGAGTGCAGTGAGTGTATCTCACTGTGAAATGGTCTGGGAGAAGTGTGCAGTGAGTGCGTCGCACTTAGAAATGGGATGGGAGGAGTGTGCAGTGAGTGAGTCTCACTGGAAACGGAATGGGTGGAGTGCGCAGTGAGTGAGTGTCCTTGTTAAATGGACTGGGAGGAGAGTACTGTGAGTGAGTGTCCCTGTGAAATGGAGTGAGAGGAGAGTGCAGTTAGTGAATCTCCCTGTGAAATGGACTAGAAGGGGAGTGCAGTGAGTGTATCTCACTGTGAAATGGGCTGGGAGGAGTGTGCAGTGAGTAAGTGTCACTGTGAACTGGACTGAGAGGAGTGTGCTTTGAGAGAGTGTAACTGTGAAATGGAATGGGAGAACTGTGCAGTGAGTGAGTATCCCTGTGATATGGACTGAGAGGAGTGTGCTGTGAGAGAGTGTAACTGTGAAATGGACTGGGAGAACTGTGCAGTGAGTGAGTATCCCTGTGAAATGGACTGGGAGGAGTGTGCAGTGAGTGAGTCTCACTGTGAAATGCACTGGGAGGTGTGTGCCGTGAGTGAGTGTTCTGGTGAATTGGACTGGGAGGAGTGTGCAGTGAGTGAGTGTCCCTGTGAACTGGGCTGGGAGGAGTGTGCAGTGAGTGAGTGCCCCTGTGAAAGGGACTGGGAGGAGTATGCAGTGAGTGAGTATCCCTGTGAAATGGACTGGGAAAAGTGTGCCTTGAGTGAGTGTCAATGTGATCTGGACAGGAGGAGTGTGCAGTGAGTCAGTGTCCCTGTGAAATGGACTGGGAGGAGAGTCTGTGAGAATGTGTCCCTGTGAAATGGACTGGGAGGAGTGTGCAGTGAGTGAGTATCACTGTGAAATTTGCTGGGAGGAGTTTGCAGTGAGTGAATCTCACTGTGAAATTCACTGGGAGGAGTGTGCAGTGAGTGAGTTTCCCTGTGAACTGGACTGGGAGGAGTGTGCAGTGAGTGAGTGTCCCTGTGAACTGGGCTTGGAGGGGAGTGCAGTGAGGGAGTGCCCCTGTGAAAGGGACTGGGAGGAGTATGCAGTGAGTGAGTGTCCCTGTCAAATGGAATGGGAGGAGAGTGCAGTGAGTGAGTGTCCCTGCGAAATGGACTGGGAGGGGAGTGCAGTGAGTGAGTATCCCTGTGAAATGGACTGTGAAGAGTGTGCCTTGAGTGAGTGTCAATGTGATCTGGACAGGAGGAGTGTGCAATGAATAAATGAAGAAGTGGATTGAGAGGAGTGTGTTGTGAGAGAGTGTCACTGTGAAATGGACTGGGAGGAGTGTACAGTGAGTGAGTGTCCCTGTGAACTGGTCTGGGAGGAGTGTGCAGTGAGTGAGTGTCCCAGTGAATTGGGCTGGGAGGGGAGTGCAGTGTGTGTGTCACTGTGAAATGGACTGGGAGGAGTGTGCAGTGAGTGAGTGTCCCTGTGAATAGGACTGGGAGGGGAGTGCAGTGTGTGTGTCACTGTGAAATGGACTGGGAGGAGTGTGCTGTGAGTCAATGTCCCTGTGAAATGGACTGGGAGGAGTGTGCAGTGAGTGAGTATCACTGTGAAATGTGCTGGGAGGAGTGTGCAGTGAATGAGTTTCCCTGTGAACTGGACTGGGAGGAGTGTGCAGTGAGTGAGTGTCCCTGTGAACTGGGCTGGGAGGGGAGTGCGGTGAGGGAGTGCCCCTGTGAAAGGGACTGGGAGGAGTATGCAGTGAGTGAGTGTCCCTGTCAAATGGACTGGGAGGAGAGTGCAGTGAGTGAGTGTCCCTGTGAAATGGACTGGGAGGGGAGTGCAGTGAGTGAGTGTCCCTGTGAAATGGATTGGGAGGAGAGTGCCGTGAGTGAGTGTCCCTGTGAAATGGACTGGGGGGAGTGTGCAGTGAGTGAGTGTCACTGTGAAATGTGCTGGGAGGAGTTTGCAGTGAGTGAATCTCACAGTTAAATGCACTGGGAGGAGTGTGCAGTGAGTGAGTTTCCCCGTGAACTGGACTGGGTGGAGTGTGCAGTGAGTGAGTGTCCCTGTGAACTGGGCTGGGAGGGGAGTGCAGTGAGTGCGTCTCACTGTGAAATGGGCTGGGAGCAGAGTGCAGTGAGTGAGTGTCCCTGTGAAATGGACTGGGAGAAGTGTGCAGTGAGTGTGTGTCCCAGTGAATTGGACTGGGAGGAGTGTGCAGTCAGTGAGTGTCCCTGTGAATTGGGCTGGGAGGAGTGTGCAGTGAGTGTGTGTCCCAGTGAATTGGACTGGGAGGAGTGTGCAGTGAGTGTGTGTCCCAGTGAATTGGACTGGGAGGAGTGTGCAGTCAGTGAGTGTCCCTGTGAATTGGGCTGGGAGGAGTGTGCAGTGTGTGCATCTCACTGTGAAA
>NC_057715.1:90963777-90999284 GCF_004010195.1 Chiloscyllium plagiosum
TGTGTGTCCCAGTGAATTGGACTGGGAGGAGTGTGCAGTGTGTGCGTCACACTGTGAAATGGGCTGCGAGGAGTGTGCAGTGAGTGAGTGTCCCTGTGAAATTGACTGGGAGGAGTGTACAGTGAATGAGTGTCCCTGTGAATTGGACTGGGAGGAGTGTGCAGTGAGTGAGTGTCCCTCTGAACTGGGCTGGGAGGAGTGTGCAGTGAGTGAGTGCCCCCGTGAAAGGGACTGGGAGGAGTATGCAGTGACTGAGTGTCCCTGTGAAATGGACTGGGAGGGGAGTGCAGTGAGTGAGTGTCCCAGTGAAATGGATTGGGAAGAGTGTGCCTTGAGAGAGTGTCAATGTGATCTGGACAGAAGGAGTGTGCAATGGGTAAGTGTCACTGTGAAATGGGCTGGGAGGAGAGTGCAGTGAGTCGGTGTCCCTGTGAAATGGACTGGGAGGAGTGTGCCTTGAGCGAGTGTCAATGTGATCGGAAAGGAGGAGAGTGCAATGGGTAAGTGTCACTGTGAAATGGGCTGGGAGGAGTGTGCAGTGAGTGAGTGTCCCTGTGAACTGGGCTGGGAGGAGTGTGCCGTGAGTGAGTGTCCTGGTGAATTGGACTGGGAGGAGTGTGCAGTGAGTGAGTGTCCCTGTGAACTGGGCTGGGAGGAGTGTGCCTTGAGTGAGTGTCAATGTGATCTGGACAGGAGGAGTGTGCAATGAGTAAGTGTAACTGTGAAATGGACTGGGAGAACTGTGCAGTGAGTGAGTGTCCCTGTGATATGGACTGAGAGGAGTGTGCTGTGAGAGAGTGTAACTGTGAATTGGGCTTGGAGGAGTGTGCAGTGAGTCTGTGTCACTGTGAAATGGACTGGGAGTGTCATTGTGAAATGGGCTGGTAGGAGTGTGCAGTGAGTGAGTGTCACTGTGAAATGGGCTGGGAGGAGTGTGCAGTGAGTGAGTCTCACTGTGAAATGCACTGGGAGGAGTCTGCCGTGAGTGAGTGTCCTGGTGAATTCGACTGGGAGGAGTGTGCCTTGAGTGAGTGTCAATGTGATCTGGACAGGAGGAGTGTGCAATGAGTAAGTGTCACTGTGAAATGGGCTGGGAGGAGTGTGCAATGAGTCAGTGTCCCTGTGAAATGGACAGGGAGGAGAGTGCTGTGAGAGAGTGTCACTGTGAAATGGACTGGGAGGGGAGTACAGTGAGTGAGTATCCCTGTGAAATGGACTGTGAGGAGTGTGCCTTGAGTGAGTGTCAATGTGATCTGGACAGGAGGAGTGTGCAATGAGTCAGTGTCACTGTGAAATGGGCTCGGAGGAGTGTGCAGTGAGTCAGTGTTCCTGTGAAATGTGCTGGGAGGATTGCGCAGTGAGTGAGTTTCACTGTGAAATGCACTGGGAGGAGTGTGCAGTGAGTGAGTTTCCCCGTAAACTGGACTGGGAGGAGTGTGCTATGAGCGAGTGTCACTGTGAAATGGACTGGGAGAACTGTGCAGTGAGTGAGTGTCCCTGTGTTATGGACTGAGAGGAGTGTGCTGTGAATGAGTGTCCCTGTGAAATGGACTGGGAGGAGTGTGCAGTGAGTGAGTGTCACTGTGAAATGGACTGGGTGGAGTGTGCTGTGAATGAGTGTCCCTGTGAAATGTGCAGGGAGGAGTGTGCTGTGAGTCAATGTTCCTGTGAAATGGACTGGCAGGAGTGTGCAGTGGGTCTCACTGAAGCATTGAGTTCCTACGCTTCAGTGCAGTGACGTCTCTAATTGACGCCACCAACTGCTTTCAACTATCTGTCTGTCCACTTAAATATTCTAGGCGGAACTCCCTTGACTACAGTGATTACTTTTGAGGTACTGATTGCTGTAAATGGCATTAAAGTTGTAATTTCTAACCTGAAAGTCAGCAAATGTAACAGTGCTATTCAAGAAATAAAGGAGACAGGAAACATAGATCAATTCGTCTGACATAAATCATGAAGTAAGTATTGGAATCTATTTTTATGTAAGTCTTAGTAATTCACTTCACAAAGCATAACATGAATATGAAAATTAGCATGGTTTTATGAAAGGGAAATCCTGCTTTACAAAGTTACATATGCTTTTGAGACTATGTAAAGTGGAACTACTGAATGCAATCTCCTTCAATATGTCTAAAAGACTTGGGGCAGAAATTCGGCCATTCAGCCCATCGAGTCTACTCCACCATTCAATCATGGCTGATAAGTTTCTCCTCCCCATTCTCCTGCTTTCTCCCCATTACCCTTGATCCCATTGATGCTCAATAACCTCTCTATCTCTGTCTTTAATTTACTCAATGACCTGGTCTCCACAGCCTTCTGCAGCAAGGAATTCCATAGATTCACCACTGTCTGGCTGAAGACGTTTCTCCTTATCTCTGTTCTAAAAGGTCATCCTTTTACTTTAAGGCTGTGCCCTCAGGTCCTAGTCTCTGCTCCCAATGGTAACATCTTCCCAACATCCACTCTGTCCAGGCCTTTCAGTTAGATCTCCCGCCATCCTTCTAAACTCCATTGAGTACAGACCCAGAATCCTCAAACGTTCCTCATAAGTTAAGCTTTTCATTCCTGGGACCATTCTCAACCTCCTCTGAACATGCTCCAGGACCAGTACATCCTTCTTGAGATATGGGGCTTATTTACAATCACATCATTTAGACACAGACGTACAGAGCAGTTTATCATGGTTGCAGATGATACAAGGATAGGTGGGAAGGCACCCTGTCAGGAGAAAAAATGGAGGCTGCAATGAGGTTAAATGAATGGGCAAAAAGGCAGCAGATGGTACAATGTGGAGAAGTGTGAGGTTATTTTCTTTTTATTGTAAGATAGAAAAACATAATTTGTTTTCCAAAAAAGACATCGGACCTGCAGGACAGCCCAATCCCACTGACTGCAATGATTCAGAATGGCAGGGGTCTAGAAGGTCCAAGTCCTGACTGACCACAGTCAACCTGGAAGCAGATGATACCCCTGACTGACTGTGATGGTCCACTCTGCTGGCTGCAGTCACCACTTAGGACTTACACAAATGGCCATTTGGTTGAAGTATACACAGTGCATTTGCCATGTAAACTGCTGTCACATGTTACAGGGTTGAAGTTATGTTTCGTGAAGCTGTAGAGTGACATCTGCATCCCCATGACTGTTCAATGCTCCCAACCTTAATAAGCTGTCTGCCTCTTCCTCTACAAATTGCAACAAGTGTAATGCAAGTCACAGAGGCTGGCAGACAGTGACTGAGCACTGAAGACTTTGTGTGCTAAGAAAGCAGTACAAGCCACACAGCAGCTGACAGCCTGAGGGTCAGTAATCATGCACTAAGAAAGCAATTTGAAGTGGTTCAAGGCTAGCAGCCTCTGAGCAAGCACAAAGTCAGTCAGTGTTAAGAAAGTAAGAACTGTTAGATGCATATATATATGAGTGCAAAAGCAGCCTGTGTCGTTGCACAAGATACGCACTTCCGCTTGCTCTTTAAGCCAGATGGCAGAAACATGCAAGTCATTGGTATCCCTGAGATCTGGGGAAATTGTTGAATGGCTGAAGTGGTGTCTCGAGTTAACCCAGGAACAGAGAGGGTATTTCTCAGTGTTTTCCCATCTTTCTTATCATTACTCAATCCACCCAAGGAAGAAAACATTCCATGTGTTGTTTAGTGGATGGTTGAATGGATATTGCTTATCCTGCAGTTTTCAATTCTGACAAATGCTCATTTTCCTAGACATCACTTATCTTTTCCATTGTAGATGCTGATAAATCTACTGATGAGTTTTATTTTCGTGTCGACTTTTTTAGTCACAAAAAGGGCATGCTTATGACACAAATAAATTTACAAGAAACAACTCTGGAAAATCTATTTTTTTCACTAAATGTTTTCAGTACTTTTTAATTTTTGTACTGAATAATTCTATTTAAATTCAAACTATAATGATTTAATTCAGGACTTGATTTTTCTTTTTCTCCCAACAGCTTTCTAATCTTTGTTAATTCAAAGTATCTGCACAATTTGTTTGAGCATTACGGAGATATTGATTTTCAAATTTCCAAATTCAGTATTTCTTCAAATTTCCCTTACAATGTCTTCTATTTGAAATATTGCATAAAACGGCAGAATAAAAAGTATAGTGTAAATGAATAGGTTATGGCTGATGAAATTTTCATTTGACAGTCTTGGGTGAGTAAGAGGAAGGGAGCTTTGCTTGCCAGGTATGTCCCCTCTTCCTGCCCCTCCAATAGAGGGTGGCAGAGGAGCATTCTGGGAGAAGGCAACTCAGTCACCATGACTGAACAGTGGAGCGATGTCAAGGAATGGTAAGCCCCAAACGCTACATTACTGTAGTGTTTCTATTCTTCCCTCCCCCTCTAACCAAAAAATAAGATATGTGTTATTGAGAAATTGTAATGGAAAGCTGTGGGGCTATGCATCAGACCAATATGCTTGCTGGAATATACCCCAGCAAAGCACATTGAAATTCTGGCCTAGTGTACTTACAGTGCGGAAGATAAAAACTCTGAGGAAATTTCCGTCTAATGTCTCCAGCCGTTGTCCACTGTACAACTCATTGAGGACCACCTTCATTTTCAAAATGTGGTTTCTCAGGATTAGTTTTAGTATTCGCTGATCAAGTCCCATAACTTCGGCTGTCAAAATAGAAATGGGAAAGATTCATTCAAAATTGAACAGTCTCTGCAGCCATGAGAAATCCAAGTTGAAGGAAGAGGTACTACTTGAGTTCACTGTTAAATTAAATTGCTATTCCTTCTAGTCGTATTACGGTTAATTCAACACCTGTGACAGTTTGTGAGGATATTTTTGCCTAAAGAGCAGTTACTTGGACATATCTGAAAAACTGGTTATCACACAAGTCTACACCTACATTAAAGTCAGTCATGAAACCGGAATATTATTTGCTAACTTGATTCCTTTAAATTGTCAGATTTTAATTGTTTAAATCAATCAGGGAGATAGCTGAGGAGATTATATAGGCATTGGTGGTGACCTGTCAGGAATCGCTGGAGTCAGGGAGGGTCCCAGAAGACTGGAAGATAGTTAATGTAACACCCTTGTTTAAGAAGGGCGGGAGGCAGAAAACAGGAAACTATAGGCTGGTTAGCCTGACCTCAGTTGTTGGTAAGATCTTAGAGTCCATTATTAAGGATGAGATTGCAGAATACTCAGAGTGCATGGTAACTCTGTGAGAATTAGTCGAGGAGGTATCGAGCCAATTAGACAAAGGAGAGCCAATGGACGTGATCTATTTGGATTTCCAGAAGGCCTTTGACAAGGTGCTAAATAAGAGTCCATGGTGTTAGGGATAAGGTTCTGGCATGAATAGAGGATTGGCTGACTGGCAGAAAGCAGAGAATAGGGATCAAGAAGCTTATTTCAGGGCAGCTGCCAGTGACCAGTTGAGGTCAGAGTTGGGACCACAACCATATACCTTAATGATCTGGCTGAAGGAACTGAGGGCGTAGTGGCTCTGTTTGCTGGAGGGACTGGTAATGTTGACCATGTGGGGAAGCAACAGAAGGATGTGCACAGGCTGGGAGAGTGACCAAAGAAATGACAGATGAAATACAATGTGGGAAATTGTGGGGTTATGCACTTTGATAGGAAGAAAAGAAGTATAGACTATTTTTTAAGTAGGGAATGGTTTCAGAAATCTGAAGCAAAAAGTGAACTACCAGAGGAAGTGTTAGATGCAGGTACATTTGCGACATTTAAAAGACATTTGGACAGGTACATAAATAGGATAGATTTAGAGGGATATGGGCCAAATGCAGGCAAATGGGATGAGTTTAGTTTGGGAAATTTGGTTGGCATGGCCGAGTTGGACCGAGGGGTGTGTTTCCATCTTGTATGACTCTCTGACTCTATACTTGGGAGTCCTAGTTCACAATTCGCTGAAAGTTAACATGCAGGTTCAGTTAACAGTTGGGAAGGCAAATGCAATGTTGGCATTCATTTCAAGAAGACTAGAATGTAAGAGCAGAGATGTGCTGCTGAAGCATTATGGGCTCTGCATTTGGAATATTGTGAGTAGTTTGGGCCCTGTAACTAAGGAAGGCTATGCTGGCATTGGAAGGGATCCAGAGGAGGTTTACAAGAATGATCTTGTGAATGAAAGACTTTTTGTATGAGGTGCGGTTGAGGTCTTTAGGTCTGTAGTCAATAGAATTTAAAAGAATGAGGGAGGATCTGATTGAAACTTACTGAGAGACCTGGATATAAAGGATGTGGAGAAGATGTTTCCTCTAGCAGGAGAGACTAGACCCAACGGCATCGCCTCAGAGTGAAGGGATAACCCTTTGGAACCGAGATGAGAAGGGATCTCTTCAGCCAGAGGGTGATGACTCTGAAGAACTCATTGCCACGAAATGCTATGGAGATCAAGTCATTGAGTGTATTTAAGACAGAGAAAGATAGGTTCTTGATGGGTAAGGGAATTGAAGGCTACAGGAAGAAGGCAGGAGAATGGAATCATGAAACAAATCAGCCATGATTGAATGGTGGAACAGATTGGATGGGCCAAATGACCTAATTCTGCTCCTAGCATTGATTAAAGTTAATTGAACAAGTCATCAAAATATCCCCTCACTGAAGCATGCTTGATTGGTCCCAATGAAGCTGCCCTGATTCACCTTTGGATCTTGCTATCATGCTGCTCCTTGTGATGGACAGGCTGCAGTCCCTACAGTGGCCATTACTTCCAGTGGTACTAGAGTCCTGCTGGCTTTCTGATTAGCCAGCAGCTTGCTTAACCCTTGATGGGTGTGGAATGTGGGTAGGTGATACTTCCTTCAATACAGAAGTGATTAGAATTATCCTGATCAGGAGAATGTCTTCAACTGTAAGTAATTCTTTTAGCACTCAAATGACAGAAGCAAGCAATACAATGGCCTGAAAATTAACGTTCCTAATATTCTTGTACAATAGATTAACATGCTGAGATTAAACTTGTTTGTCTGGTATTCTAAACGAGGCAGCAAACCATTTAGAACAGCCAGCTTAAATTTCTTCCATAATCAAAATCAACGTGCTGCATTAAATATTTGACAGAGATGATTTACCATTGAAAGCATCATTCATGGGAGCAAGGATTGTGTATTCCTTATTTTCAGCAAGAGCAGCAGAAATTCCAGTTTCCTTCATTAAGTCATAAAATGTGGTCTGTTTGCCATTAGTCAGCTCCAAGACCTGCATAGCTTAAAGTGCAATAAGAGAAAGGCATCAGTGTTTGTACAGCTTATCAGATTTCCTATAAATGAGTTTGTATTAAATCAACCATTCAACTCATTTCAGCTCTCTAAACAATTGTCCCCATTTCAGTTGACCAGTCATGTCATGACTTCAATGACAAATGGGGCACTAAAAGATTTTAAAGGTATTTTTAAGAGACCAAGAGAAGAAATATTGGAAGCCCTGATCGTCATTTTCCCTCCTTTCTGGTTACAGGCACAGTGTCGGAAGACTGACAGAGTGCTATCATTCCACCATTGTTTAAAAAGAGTGAAAAGGATAGGCTGGTCAGCCTAACCCTAGTGGGGCAGGGGAAATTTATTGGAATAGGTTCTGAGATAATAATATCAACCATCACTTAGACAGGCAGTGATTAATCTGGCTCAATCAGCACAACTGTAAAAGGCAGGTTGGGTCTGAATAATTTGATTGAATTCTTTGATCAGCGAACAAGGAAAGTCAGTGAGGATAATGCTTTTGATGAAGTTTGTACAGGTTTTAGCAAAGCCTTTGATAATGCCCCATGAGTCAGACTTAACACAAAAGCAAAGTCCAAGGGATTGGTGGGAAACTGGCAAAAGTGGCTCAGTAGTCAGAAGAGGAGGGTAATTGTCAAGAGCGTGTTTGTGATCAGAGCTTGTTCTATTATAGTTTGAACAGATAACTAAAGTGATTAGAAAGGCACATGGAATAATTTCCTTTATCAATGACAGTACAAAAATGATGTTGGAACTGTTCAACGCACTAGTTTGACCACAGGTAGAATTCTGCATTCATTTCTAGTCACCACATTGTGGAAATATGTGATCCCACTGCACAGAGCACAGAGAAAATTTATGAGGATGTTGCCAGAAAAGAGAACTTTTTCTATGAAGAAAGACTACATTTGTTTTTTATTGGAAGGCTAAGGGCAATTTGAAATGTACTAAACTGACGAGGGGCCGAAATAATAATACTTTGTTTTTCCATAATTTGAATACTTGTACTAATGAGCTCAATAATTAAATGAAAAAAATTGCCTGTCTGATTGTTGGGCAGGATATAATTTCGGCTTGCTTGTGATGGCCTTTTATGGTCATTCTTAGCTCTAGTTCCATAAATACTATCAAATTATTTCCTGCAAGGAAGAAAATGAGGTCTAAAGCTGACTGTAAGCCAGCCAATGCAGTATCAGTGTCATCAGGGATAGCACCTAAGCTTTTACAATGAACTTTTATACTGTCATTTCCAACTGATCCATTGTATTAATGTGATTGTGTGTATTTAATAACTGGTTCAAATCTGACTTCTGACTAATTATCTTTTATATTCTAATTACATTTATGAACAACGATTTCAGCATCATAAATTAATTCCAGTAATAAGTGGTTAGTTTTAAAATCAGTACAAATTCATAATTATGCTTCTTATTCAGCAAACATTGATTTTTATAAGAATGGTATTCACCATTAGTACTGACTTCATATTTAAACAAAGAAATTTATTATGTTTAATATGTATTTAATTGTCAAAAGCCAGAAATGCAACATTTACTGTAATTTATTCTACCACCCGCTGCCTTTCACCAATTACCTGCATCTGGAATTAACACTTTATCAATTAAGTGAATGACACCATTGCTCGTCACAATGTCTTTGCGATTGACCATCTTTTGCCCATTAACAGTAAGACTATCACCATCGCATCCAATCTCTATATTTGTTCCTTCTATGGTAGTGTAGGTGGATCCAGACATTATGGCTTCTGAACACTGAACAGAGTTGAGAATATGATAGTTCAGCATAGCTGCAAGAAAATGACAAAAGATTAAAGTATAAAACTGATGATCAGATTCAACACTCTCCATTACTGAAAGTTGCTTGAATTCTGCTGTGAATTTACGTCACTGCTCGGAGTTGAAGTTTGTGTTGTGGGAGAGTCACAGAGCTGGCAGGGAACTATGTAAATGGTTCTTCACAGTACAAATCAAGAACAGGGAGAGGAATTGGGATATAGTTTGCTACTGGGTTGTTCCAGGACCAGAGAAGGGGAAAGGGGTTGAAATCCTGAACTTAAGTCCCATGATGTCCTTGTGTCTCAACACTTCATAAAGTAAAATGAACTTGACTGATTGGGCTGGCTGTGATCAGAGTCATGGCTTCTATGGAGGGATCAAGACTCCACAGGATTAAAAATCAGGCCAATATAAAATGGTGTCATTGGAACACAACTCTATCACATCAAATTTGGATCTTGCTCCATCGAGCCAGGCAACTATCCCAATGCCAGAATTCAGGCAGCTGTGGGAATATGTTGTGAATGGATTTGTAACCATTCATTTGCCAGTTATTGCTGAGAAGAAATGAACAGAAATTAAAATCGAGCAAACGTACTATTTGGACCAGAGCCACAAAAAATAATCGGTATTAAATGCAAAACACTCAATAACTGAACATTTCATGCACACATATCCAATGTAGCAGCCACATTGGTGATTTCAGGAAGAGCATGGGAGTGTTTTAAGCCTCAAAATATAAAATAAAACTTAGGTCCTACTGAAATAAAAATGAAAGATGGAATTAAAAAGGGAGAGAGATTTTTAAATTGCTTGGTGGATTTTGTCAATTCATTGGATTCAAATGATTTCTGCATTTTATTGGGGAATCAAGAGTTAACTATCAGGTTGAATTGTTGAGAGTCCAACTGTTCATGGAGCTATAGGCTTCCTAGGTTTAACAGGGGAGATGGAATGGTGGGTGATGAGTGATGGGGTGTGAATTATATTTCAGTCCAGATGTCTTCTCACCATGCGCGAAGGAAGCCTGTGAAAGGAAATCCGTGACTGGACACTGTTAACCATGAATGATTAAGGTACAGTTTTAGCGATGTGTGTATCAAGCACAAGCATAGGGATCAATTAACAGTAGTTTAAAGAGGATGTCTGCTACAATTTTGCCAAAAGAATTGGCCTCGAAAAGCTCTGGAGATGGTGAATTCATGATGTCTGGAGACAATTAATTATGAGCAAGTTTGACATGTTAATAGTCCAAAAGAGGGAGGAAAACCAATTTTAACTACCTCAACCATGTGGTGAAGATTTAACTTGAAGTGTGTTGTTGATAGGCATAAAGGAAGGAGGCTCATTTAGTCTGTTTCTAGCTCCATGTCTCTTTAACATTCTTCAGATATCTCTCTCCTATGGCAGCAGCTATTTCTCATCTTGTCCAAAGATGTTATAGTGAATCTTTGCAAAACGCTGCTTTGATGTCAACTTAAGCTGGTATTCTGTGTGGGACACCATATTTCATTGAAGATGTGAATGCATTATAGGGAGAATATAGAAAACATTGTTTTTGTTCAAGTGGCGTGATACTTCAGACATGAGGATAGAATGGTGGTGTGACTGCTCGCTTTCGAGAAGAGTGAGTTAACAGAAGTTTTGCTAGAGATGTTCAAAATCGTAAGAGGTCTGGCCAGAACCAATGGAGAAACAATTTTAAAAAAATCGTTCATGAGATATCGGCGTCACTAACTAGGCAAGTATTAATTACGCATTCCTAATTGCCCTTGAGAAGGTGATGGTAAGCTGTCTTTCAGAATTGGTGCATTATTTGCAAGTGTAGGTGACCTGCCATGCTGTTTGGAAGGGAGCTTGCTGTTCACAACCAGAGAACCCTGGATACAAAGTGAATAAGAAATGAACCAAAATTGACAGGCAGAAACAATTCATTGCATTGCAAGTTGTTAGGGTCAAATACACAGCATGAGCATGTTATGTGGTTTTAATCGTGACTTTCAATACAGAATTTCACAAGTATCTGAATAGAAAAATATGCAGGGCTACAGGGAAAGGTGTAAGATAGCAGGATTATTAATTTATTATTATAGAATCCCTACAGTGTGGAAACAGGCCATTCAGCCCAACAAGTCCACACCTACCCACTCTGCATTTCCAGTGGCTAATGCATCTAACCTACACACCATGGGTAATTTAGTATGGCCAATCCTCCTAACTTCACATCTTTGAACTGCAGGAGTAAACCATAGCACCTAGCAGAAACCCATGCAGACACAGGGAGAGCGTGCAAGCTCCATACAGTCAGTCATCCAAGAATGGAATCGAACCCAGACTCCTAGTGCTGTGAGACAGCAGTGCTAACCACTGAACCATCATAGTTGAAATGCTCTCATAGAATTGATCAGGATAAGGCAGCCTCACTCTGTGCTGTAGCACCATGATTTATAGAACACTTCTCATAACCACAAAAGCACTAAACATGCAAAGAAGAGTTTTTGATGTGCCTGTGGTGATGGTAGCATTCTTCCAGCTGCTTAAGATAATGGAGAACTGTTATAAAGCAGGAAATGCACAGCAAGCTTTCACTAACAGCAATGTAATTATAACATGATAATCTGTTTTTGTGATACTGATTGAGAGATAAACATTGACCAAGTTAATGAGGTTATCTCTGCTGCTGCTGGTTGACATAATGCCATGGAATCTTTCACAGCCACCTGAGGAGGTCAATGTCTCATCCAAAAGATAGCATCACTGAAACTCTAGTGATGACAAGTGCAAGTAGGAACTCATCTGAGACAAGCAAAACATTCACCCAAATCGTTTTTGGAGCTAACCTTAAGTGGGCACTGCACTTTCTCCAACAGATTTTGAGGAACAAAATCTAAGCATACAGAGAGAGAGAGAGAGAGATAGATAACAGAGGAGAAATCTTGTCAAAACTTCTGGCTTTATTTTGAATAAAGTGATTTTTAATCACTGGATTTCAAAAAAGAATATCCAAAACCCATAATTCATGTAATGTCCAGAAATGCTCAGCCAGCTAATAAGAAACAGTTTTAAATGCATCAGTCAAGACATTCAAAACTTAATAAAATTAACTTATAAAAAATTTGGATTTGTCTTGAATATCCTTTCTAATTAGATTAGATTAGATTCCCTACGGTGTAGAAACAGGCCCTTCGTCCCAAGAAGTCCACACCGACCCTCCGAAGAGCAACTCACCCAGACCCATTCCCCTACATTCACACCTAACACTACGGGCAATTTAGCATAGCCAATTCACCTAACCCGCACATCTTTGGACTTGTCCAGTACATGCAAAGTTTTTTATTTGCAGAATCACCAAAGGCTATTCTGCCATTCTTTACACTATCTGTTTACAAAGCATCATGACTGGATTTGTGATCAGCAAAATGTTAATTTAAAAAAACTCTTTGCAGACAATTCTGAAACCACATTGGGACAAATCTTTGTGCTTCAGGATGAAATGTATGGTGTGAGCTAGTAGCCTGTCCTAAACCTCTCCAGAATTTTATTTCATTAACCTCAATGGATTGCTGAATCGCTATCATTGACTTTACACTGTTGAACAAAGTCAAGATCTATGTCCTCATGTCTATTTGGCTGACAACCATTTTAACACAGCTGAAATGCAAATCCTGACACAAACCAAAGTAAGTTGTGGAATGCAGGTATGGCATCAATAAAAAGGAGGAATCCAAATGTTTTCTTTGAACTAGATGACTTTGCTGAGTCATTTATTGCATTGTGCATCATTTAACAAAGTACCTTTCAGTGCCACAGGGTCACTTAAGATGCGCTCCAGAACGTCTCGTGAAAGTTTGTCAAAGGCTTCATTGGTAGGAGCAAAAACAGTGTAATGTCCATCTTTGCGTAGGGTTTCAAGCAACCCAGAGGCAATGGCAGCAGCCTGAAAGGAAAATACATTAGATAGTGTCCAATAAGTTACAATCCTTGACATTTTAGTTTCCTATATAAGAACATACATCCTAATGTTTTAATGATCCATAGTTAAAATGCATCCCTGAAATGAAAGCAAGTCAAAGCAGTGGCATAATGTTTCTTTTACTGGGATGGTAATGCAGAACTCCAGGCAAATAGTTTGGAGACATGGCTTTGACTCCCAACATTGCGATTTGAATTCAACTTTAAAAAAAACTAGAATTAAACTAATATCATTAAGAAAGGAAATCTGCCATCATTACCTGGTCTGGCCTACATCTGATTCCAGACCCTTGCAGTGTGGGTGACTTTTAACTGCTGTCTGAAATAGTCTGGAGGAGAATCAGTTCAAGACCAAGTAGGGATGGTAACCTTGTCAGAAGTACCAACATCCCATGAAAGAATTTTTAAAAAGATAAGGTACCACAATTGTGTAAAAAAAGTATTATTTTTGGCAACATAAATGGCCTCGTCTTATCCATCGAGCAACATAATAGAAAGATCACCTCCAGAATGTGGTCCAATATAAAGCTTGATCAAACTGTTCATTGAAAAAAGTAGATGGTAGAATGATCTCTGGTCTAGAGTTAAGTGGTCATTTTTTTTAATTAAATAAGTTTTTTTTCAGTGTTCTTTTACAAATGTGATTTATGTCATTTGTCCAAAACCAAAAGGAATTGAAATGCACTAGCAAACTTTGAAAAGTCAGAAATGATGTAGGCTGACATTTTAAACTGCTGTCAGTCTTTAGATTCATTCTACAATGGGAAACAACCCACTCATAATTTAATTTGAAAAGAAAATCCCGAAAGAACAGCTGATGCTGGAAATCAGAAACAAAAACAGAAATTGTTGAAAAAACTCAGCAGGTGTGGCAACATGTGTAGAAAGAAAATAGAGTTAATGTTTTGGGTCCAGTGACCCTTCTTCAGAACTCGTGAGATGTGAACACATGTCTAACTTGTTCATGAGACTGACTCCATACATGTGGTGTCAGCTTATTAAGATCAGCCAAATATTCATGGTCACCGAACTGCCAGTGCAATTTAGTCCAATAAAGAAGTATCAGCATATGCATTTATAAGTGGTATTAACATCAGATGTGATCTTACTGGGAATTAGACGATATATTAATAGAATGGTTTATTTATCCTTATCCTATCAAAATTGATATAAAATTTCCATGTTGCAGCAACAAGCTAATCACAGGGACAAGATGAATCCATTGAATAGATCATTGTACACATCAATAATGCTGGCTCAAAATTGTACTGGAGTGTGATCCCAGAAGGCATGCAGGTCTGGCAGCATCTGTGGAGAATAGGCCAAATTAATGTTTCTGAATTCTTCTTCTGAAGAAGGATTACTGGACTAGAAACATTAACTCTGCTTTCCCTGCACAGAATCTGTTACACATGCCAGAGAAACTGCTACCTTTAAAGTTCCTCTCAGGCTTTCACCTGATGATGAAATGATGCTAATTTTGTTGGGTTGAGGGTCATATTGACATGCCATCTTTCATGCAGCGCCATGTAAATGATGGCATGCTGTGACTCAATGTTTAAAAAATTCTACTTTATATAGTTAGACAGGAATCCACATTTGTTTTCAATCCCAAAGAATAGGAGGCTTTATCAGCAGCAGCTGCCGAATGGGAACTGCTACCTTTCTCTGCAAAATTATTGGAATGTGGTTGCAGACAACTTTCCAATCTGCTAAGCATCCTTACACTGGTTCCACCTTCCTGTGAAGCTGTTAGCTCAGCCTGGTGATAAACCCTCTACAGCCAACTAAAGAAAGGGAGGAATGCATAAATAAACAGCTGCATCTGGCACAAAACCACATGAAAATCTAAGTGCTTGCTGGAAATAGAGAAAGAAACCAAAAAATGATCTTTATGCAGCCCACTCCACTTGGCTTGATGTGGCCAAGTCCAGCAGTGCACAAGCGCTTCCAATACCTTGTCCTAATTCAGGTTTCATAAGGAAGCTGAAGACTTGATGAGCAATATGCCTGGAGCCTAAACACAGTATGCAGCACTTTTATGTGCCTTCTGAGTACATTCCTTAACCTCCTACCTGCTTTGCGGTGGGGCTTTAAATTCGCATACCAAACTCAACCCAAAAATTAAATTGGACCTTAATTAAATGGAAACCTAATTTCTGTCTGATTTTCATTACTTTACTTCCAGACATTGCTATGGGAACGAGATCAAAATCGTCTTCAATTTGTTCACTTACAATTTCATGTTGGCACTCCCATTAACTCATTATATTATGCTTGATCATTCAATTTTTCAGGTGGAATAGCAAGCATTTATAAAACAAATGCTTAAACCTAGTAGTGCTACAATACGTTTGTGTATGCCCAGCATCTTAAACTAAATATTTAGTTATCATGATCAAATTCAATAATAGCTGATATTGAAAGTGTTGATAATCAGAGATCAGGAACTCTTCATAATATTGACGCTTAGGTTATTTGTTGTACAGCAATTTACCCTGAGAGATGAAAGCTCTTCAGTTCCTTCAATGACATCTGCAATGGTGTTACCAACTGCTGTGACAACGCGGTCAATGACGTGCACAACACCATTGGTCGCAATGTGATTTGCATAAATCACTCTAGCACAGTTCACTGTAACAATCTGCAAAGGTACAAAGAAGAGAAATGCATTTTGTCTGGGTTTTAGCAATTGATAGATATTTTTTAGTGCACAGCTTTCAAACATCAAACACTTCACCCTGAGTTCCACATTTTCAAGACTGTTCCTAAAGCAATATTATAAACTTTGCATCTCGTGAGGCAAAGCTTCTTCTCCCATTGCATTCCTTCACTAACTTGCCTCCGTGGCACTAACGTCTCATCATTTCAGTTCAACCTGTCTCATTGAAGCCAACATTGAAGCTGAAATGTTTTCTCCATCACCCTGATGAAGGAGCAGCGCTCCAAAAGCTAGTGCTTCCAAATAAACCTGTTGAACTATAACCTGGTGTTGTGAGATTTTTAACATTTCCCACCCCAGACCAACACCGGCACCTCCAAATCGTCTCCTTCCACATAGATTTTTAAGATTCCATGTTTCGGCCATTCTTCACCTTATCTACATGTTTCCCCACTATAACATCATTCAATGGGAAGTGGCAATATTACTGCATGAGATTAATGTTTCAGATAAATGTAAATTCAAAGCCTTAGCTCTACAACCCTTCCCCCAGTTCCATCACAAACCCAGAATATGAACTTAGTTTTCTAAATAAAAAGTGCATTGAAGAGCAAGAATTGTTAAAACAGCCATGAAACTTAAAGAAAAGATTCAATACTCTTTAGAGAAGATAACTTCATATCATTTCCTAGCATCCTTCCCTCCTTCACCATCATCCATCATCCCCTATCTCAGGTGAGGGCGGAAAGTTATGTCTCTTTGCCTAGAGAGCTTCATGGTCACCTCGATGCGACAGTGAATGTTAAATTAAGAAATTATTCCAGCTAGAAGGCACCAGAGTCAAAATTCATGACCATGTTTGCCTTTGTCATCTGTGACAATGTAACCCTTACTCTGCTGTGAGGTTGGATTTGTGGCTGCAGAGTTGTCAGACTTCAGTGCTAAGCTCCTTAGTGAAGCACTGGCAGCTCAGAGGTTGGTCACTGCTGAGGCTCAGGTAGAAGAATTGCAGAGTACACCCCACCTCCCCCTCCCCCGTTTCCCGCTCTGTGTGTTCCTAATTCTAAGCATTCCCATTGCTGAGGTGTAATACTTCACTCATATCTGGGAGCAAATTATTTGTGTGGAAGTTTTGAAGTCAACAGAACAAACTTTAGCACCTGTCATGTCACTCCTGGTATGCTTTTGAAGTTTGGGACAATCATGGAAAGAACCAAAACAGCAGAATTATAAGCACAGTCAAAATCAGACTGTGTCTGTCAGAGCTCTGACTCCCACACATGAAGGACAGACAAGCTTCAAAAGTGGTGAATAATGTAAAACAGAGTAAAAACCTACCCCATTTGAATAATGATTGATGAGAAGGGGGAAGTCATTGTACATTGATGGTACAGCCATTCCATCTTTCATATCCTTTGTCAATAAACGATAGTCTACCATATGGTAATGCAAAGCATTGAGAAGTTCAATGTTCACATTGCTCAACAGTGCATCACGAATCTCCTGTTGGGGAAAAGAAAGATAATACTAATTATTTAACCAGTTCTTTGTGCCTACAATTTTGAATGTTGTTGTTATAGCCAAGATTATAATTTCATGGATGAATTAATGCCACAAAATATCAGTGTATTTGTGGACCTATTAATAAATGTCTCTTAACTTAAGTGTTAAGAACAGTCATGGATGGAGAAATATTTTTTGCTTCTGCCAAGAAATTGTTTATGAATTTAGTTTATTTTAATACTGTATTTAATCCTGAGCTATTGAACTCAGTTGTTTCTCTTCTTTCCATGAATCCAGAATATCTTTCACACAGATAAACTAACAGCTAACTGAATCATACCATGATGAGGTTTAACTCTGTAGGTTTGAAATTTCCTTTTAAAACAAATCATTTTTACTCTGAAGGGAGATTTTCTGATGTCAGAGACTCACATTGCAGTGTGGCTGACAATTGATGATTGCCATCGGCCAGAAGTGGAATTCAAGCCTCATCTGTTCAAACTGACTGACAACAGATAACTTGTGCTATTTTTACACAACTCTCCCAGTCTTATTGTCTATTGAAAAGGACTGCTTTTCTGGCACATATTTTATCAACAACTTACAGCATCCAGCAGCATCCAAGCTTCATCACTTGGTGCAAAGAAGGTGAAAGTTCCAACTCCTTCAATCTCTTTTCTGAGCTGAGACCTGTCTGCATAATTCTGTGTACTTCTGGCACCAACAATAGCCAAAGTACCATAGACGTGATCGATAGGGGCAACTAAAAAAAAATATAAGGAAGCATTTTACTCACATCTGAGCTTCATATGAAAAATATACCAGCAAACACAATGTAAACCTTTGAAGTTCTGCACATTGAAATAATAATACTTGATCTTAGCAACAGACGACTACTATGTTGTACTCAATTACAGTAATGACATAAATTGTCATCCTATCATCATTTCCATTACAGGCATTCCCAATTGCTCGGGAGAATTTGGACAACTATTATAAAATTTACTTTGGAAATAAAATGACTTTATATATTTATGATGGGCAGTGCACTATATTGTCAACATTGTAAAGTGTGTCAGGTGATTGCATTTCAAAGGTCTCTTAAAATATTATTGGTTTATGAAATTAAATCACATCACTACATTGCAAATTATAATTCCAAACACTATGTTCTACAATGAGTTAATGTTGCCCACTGAAGTTGCAAAGATTCATTTATTGCTTCATTCACATTAGATCAAGGGTGTCTATTCTGGCATGAAGTCTGGCAGTGCAGTGGGTGGTATCGCTGCCTCTGAGGCACATGTTCCAATTTCAATCCATTCATAGCTGAGAAAGGTGTATTCATATTCATAGTGCAGCCTGGCAGGTTGAATGTCGACCTGCAAAACCTTCTAAAACATAGCAACAACAAGCAGTCGGAGTGAGAGAGAATCTGGATCAATCATGTGAAGGAGATAACCTTGGCGTCTGCGCCGTCACTATTCTTAGCCCCAACATGCAGGTAGAAAGTGCATATTGACACAAGCAACTTGGATGCCTCAAGTGAACTGTAACATACCGTCTATTGTGGGAGCAAGCTCTCCCAAATGTAGCTGACTCTCCTGTTCAGACTTTATGACATCCACTAATGCTAGCATTCTAGTAAGAAATTATGTCTGGGAATAAAAACCTTCTGAAAAAAATTAACATCTCATTTAAATAATAATATAAAAATGCCTTCAAATGTTAACATTTCATGTACAATAAATAGCAGAAAATATACATGCTGGAGGATGAAGGTGAAAGCTTTAAAAAAAGGATTTTTTTAAACTAGTGATGGATAAACTAATAGATTCCTGCTGGTTGCACAGAACTGCCCAATTGGTTAGAAATTTTTAAACTTTGTTTGATAGATTGGTTAAACATGACTGAATACAGGGTGAAATACTCTCTAACTACTGTTGTACAATGACAAACAAATGCTCAATGATTTATATGACAACTCAAGACTTCTAAAAGCTCTTTAATTCATTAACAGCATGATACATCAGGTTTATTTGAGGATTTACTGCACCACGCAAAATAGGAAGGCTGCCAATATTGAACATGCTGATTCAAAGTAGATTAGAATTACTTTCAGCACTTCTGGATGACTATTGCAGGAAGTAGGAATACTACATTTATCCTCAGCCTCACTGTGTCCAGAGGAACTGCAGCTCTATAATTATTTCCAGTACCTCGAGATGGAGAAGGTAGGGGAGATTACTAAGGATACCACAATTACTTCCATTCAGGATGGATGGATGCATTAGAATTAGTCAAGTACATGTGATTAATAATTTAATTATGAGTCGAGTCAAAAAATATGTGGTGGATAATTATCTTCAGAACCTGACATTGGTATTCCAGATTTCAGCAGCTTTCTTCAATGTAAACATAATTCATGAAGTTAAAAATCACACAACACCAGGTAAGAGTCCGACAGGTTTATTTGGAATCACTACCTTTTGCAGCTCTCCGAAAGCTAGTGCTCCCAAATAAACCTGTTGGACTATAACATAGTGTTGTGTGATTCTTAACTTTGTACACCCCAGTCCAACACCATCATGTCCAAATCATAATTCATGAGAGTTGTTCCTCACTAATTTCTAGGTCAATCAATAGACATGTCAACTGAAAAATCAATCTTCATTATTACATTTGAGAGCTGCTTTCTAATATTCTGCTGGACTAATGCAGAAATATTTTTTGTCTAAGACGTTACGTCATTTTACAGATTGCTAACATTTGATTTCATTTTGCTTGAAATAGACCAAATGTTTTACACCAGGAAGATTAGATTAGATTATTTACAGTGTGGAAACAGGCCCTTCGGCCCAACAAGTCCACACCGACCCACCCATTTCCCTACACCTAAGACAATTTAGCATGGCCAATTCACCTGACCTGCACATCTTTGGACTGTGGGAGGAAACCCGAGCACCCGGAGGAAACCCACGCACACACGGGGAGAATGTGCAAACCCCACACAGGCAGTCGCCTGAGGCAGGAATTGAACCCAGGTCTCTGGCGCTGTGAGGCAGCAGTGCTAACCACTGTGCCACCCACAAAATTCAATTTCTGTTATGGGCATTATTTCTTCATTGCTATGCCCAGGGCGTTGCTGCAAAATCTATTAACAAACCAGCATTTAAGATTTCTAGATTGTCTCCTAATTTGCATTCTCTCTGAATACAGCAGATGATGAAGATACAATTTCATACAAAGAAAAAACAATTGGCATACATAATAAAAAAAAAATCGCAATTTCTCAGCAATTCCACTGTATTCAATAAATAAAATTGCATCTAATCAAATGGTAAAAATGATTAAATCTGGACATTTTAATTACCTGCTGGGCACCCACGCCCTTCATCAAGCCTCATGTATCCTGGGCAGCATTCATATAGTACCAACCTGCAGTCAAAACAAATGAAAATGAACATATAATTTAACTACAAAAATAATCTAGTTGGATACATTGACTGAGAAAACAAGTCTCGAAGAAAATGAGTTATGACTAAATTGTTCAGAGCTTTCAGCATATGAAAATATGCAATTCTCTGTGGCTGCTTCTCTGTTCACCAAGATAATTGATTATTGTGAGAATGTGTGTTCAAATTGAAATGGGGTCATAATTGACCCCACTTGAACTTCTAATCACATCATCACTAAGACACTCATTTTCACTTCTGTAACATTGCTCAAGCTCAACCCTGCCTCAACTAATCTGCTGCTGAAACCCTCATTCATGCCTTTGTTATCCCTCAATTTGACTATTCACTTCTGGTTAGTTTCTCACATTCTACCTTACCCACAGATTATCCAAGTTACTGCTGTCTGTGACTTATTTGTGTCAAACCCCATTCATCTGGCACCCATGTGCTAGCTGGCCTGCAGTACTCTCTACCAAGAAATGTCTTGAGTTTAAAATTCTAGTCTTTGTCATCAAATTCAATATGGTCTTGCTCCTCCCTATCCATGCAATTCCCTCTAGCTCTACAATCTTATGAGTTACCAGCAGCTACTTTTGGCTTCTTCAAATCCTCTACAGGTAGAAAATCATTTATCTGAACATCCAAAATCCGAAGGCTTTTTGTGAAAATGTTTTCTCATTAACAAGGTTGCTTGGCAAGCAAATAGTTAACCCAAGTCAACACCCACTCAATGTGTGTCACTCAGATGTGACGTGGGGAGGCATAGCCAAGCACCATTAGGCCTGTGAACCCTCCCAATTCGATACCCACTCAATGCATGTCACTCAGGTATGACATGAGGGGGCGTGGCCAAGCATGTCCTTACTTAGAAGTTTGTTCCTGTATAAAGTTTTTTAAAATTTCACCATTAAACTATCACTTATTCTGAAAACTGAAAAATTTCTGATAAAGGATCTTCTACCTGTATTTTAATCTTGCCAATGGTGCACATATCTCATAAATAATTATACATACAAAAAACTGCTCCACCATTCATGACTGTGGCTTCAATTATGTAGAATCTAAGCTCATGCATTCTCTCTATACTCCTTTCCACCTTTATACCTCATTGCAACAGATCAAAACCTCAGATTAATTATGGACATATTGAACTTATAATTACAACTTTTTTTTAATACAGGTAATGCAGCTAAAAGATGACTGCAGATGTAAATTCAGTGACATGCAAAGCTCAGAAAGGAAAGGTTGTCACACCTGAAAAGATAACAAGGAAACGTCAAGCAGAAACTAGAACCTCTTCAAAGAGAGAGATGCAATTCAAAACAAACTGGACTGTGATTTCCTGTAGCTGCAGTGATAATGAGGGATTAACAAACTCTCTCAGCAGAAAGCTAACTCCTGTGAAGTCTGTCCAAAACTACAGATATGTTTGTTACTTCCTTCTAGGAAAGTATAAAAAAAGGATTAAAAACAAGCCAGTCATTGTGCTATAGTGGACTAATCACTTGTGTGTAGGGAAGGTCACAGCTTCAGAACAGTCATTAGACACCCCTGTACTGCAGGTAAAGAATGACTTCCCTCATTCTGAGTATTGGAAGCAAGGCAAACCAATGAAGTCACTGTCAAAAGTAAAACAGGACAAAAGCCTATCTGCAAAATTACAGTTCCAAGAATCTTAAAAACAAATGTGTCACTGCCAATATCAGTTATACCAGTATCATTCACGTCAAAAGTCACAAAGTTCCAACACCTACTCTTCAAGAAATCTACACTGATTTGTATCATCTTTTTTTTTACTCAATTCAAATTCTGTTCTGTAGATCTGTCACATTTATTATTTCTTCAGTAGGTAATAAAATCCCACTTTCTTTAACTCGAGAAAACATGAATAAGTTGGCTGTTTTTAAGATATAAATACATTTGCATCCACAAGAAAAGGGATCCTTTTTAACTAACCCAGTTGCAACTAACCAAATAAGGGAGTGAATTAAGAGAAGCCAATTCATTGCTTCTCACCTGGGTACAGGACCATTTAAGGATAACCCATCTGGAATTGCAAAGACTTGGGGACCCTTGCCAAAGATCTTGTCATTATGCTTTCTTCCTTTAACTATAAAGCAAAACCCTTAAAACCTATCACTTTGACCAAATAGTCATCATTTGACTTAATCTCTAACTTTATACTTGATTCTGTGTCTTTAAGCTGTGTATTACCACTGCTGAGAAACACCCTAGGATGTTTTAGTAAGTTGTTCATTGCACATCTCATTGATGCCAATTGAACATTTCAACAGCACAGGGTTATTTTTTTTAAGTGAAATGAGCCCACACTATGAGCAAGAAATCTATCTTTTTATTGATGCAAATCTTCTCATTTACAAATTATAAGGGATTGGATTCTGGTGGGTGTCAAATGGCCAGTAATGAATCAGCTTTTTTTCCACTCTTTTAGAGAGGAGACTGGGTTATACGTCAAAAAGGAGATTATTTATTCCCCTATAATCATAAAGAAATGCATTGTCTACCTGTAATGCAGAGCATGATTTGGCATAGTTGATATAGTGCAAGTTGTTAGGAAATTCTAATCATTTCATATTAAATAATTTACTTAGTTTTAAAATCTTCCTGATCTTCAGCTAAATACCTACCAATATAGCAAAAAAAATGAACTGATTTAGGAATCAAACTAGATTATGACAGGCTCAAGATTAATGTGACTCAACATGACGTGGTGGCCATATGTATCCAAATTTTATTTCGCTAATGGTCCTCAGTAGACCCTTTGTTTGTGAAATGCAGGTGCAGCAACACTTTCGGGGCCAATTCTACACATGTGCTTCCCTTCCATCCAATTTTTCTCACTGGCAGTTCATAACCTGAGATGATAAACATGTTATTGAATCATACAATGGTTATAGTACGGAAGGAAGCCATTCAGCCCATTGTTTCAATGACATATCTCTGCAAAACAACTCAGCTATTTCCCTTTCCCTGTCCTTCCCCTGTAGACTGGCCAACATTGTCTCTTCAAGCATGTATTACATTCCCTTTTGAAAGCGGTTATTGATTCTGCCATCAGGCAGTATTTTCAAGATACTATCCACTTGCTACTTAAAATTGTTTTTTTTGTTCAGGATGCTTTTGTTTCTTTTGTCATTCACCTTAATCAGTGGTATACAGTACTTCTGCCATTTAAAACAGTTTCTCCCTTCCAATCTGTTCAGACTCCTCAAGATTTAAAAAGTTGCTATCAAAACTTTTCTCAACCTTGCCTTTTCCAAGAGCAACTCCCCAATTTCTCTATTCTCCATTCTATTCTATAACTAAAGTTCTGTGTCTCTGGATCCATTCTTGTCAATTTCCCTCATGCCTTTATGTCCTTGTAAAAATTCCCAGACTCAAGCACTATACACTGCTCTAGTTGAAATCATACGAGTGTATTAGAAGGGATTATCTTAGCTTCCTTGCTCTTACACTCTACTTTTATTCATAAAGCCAGGATCCTTTGTGCCTTGTTAATCATTTTTTCAAATTTTTATTTCATGGATTTCAATTTTGCTGTCAAGCCTGTCCTGTAGCACTTCACCATGAGCACCACATCAACTGCATCATTCTCACCAACCCTTCCCGTCAGTTCACCTTAAACTTAATCAGATTAATTAAAAACAAACTACTGGTTTTATGTAATTAATCTACATTTTTCCACGTGACAGTTAGCTTTGTCTTGGATTATTACTTCTAAAAACTTTCCCATCACTAGGGTTAAACTGTAATTTATTCTTCTATACTTACTTGAACAATGTTGCATTATTTGCAATTCTCAGTCCTCTGCATCGTCCTTGTAACAAAGGAGGATTAGAAGACTACAGCCCTGCCTCTGTAATTTCTACCCTATTTCCCCCAGTATTTATGGTTGATGCTCATCTTTGATATATCATCTTTAATTAATCTGTCTCAATTACTTTCCCTTCTTCCTTGGTTAATACAGATGCAAAGTACTCAGCTAGAACGTCAGCTATGTCCTCTCCTGTCATGCATAAATTCCCATTTTGGTGTTTAAAAATTAACCCAGTCCTTTTTTTTTACTCTTTAATAAGTCAATAGAAGACTTTTTTTGTTTCATTTTCCCTCCAAACCCATTATATTCAGTCTGGTTCTCACTAGTATTACCAACTTGATTTCTGCTATATGCATCTTTTTCTTGATTCACTTATTTTCTGCACCTTACATCATCCAGGGAACACTGGTTTGGCTTGTTTTTTTTTCAGCTTTTCTGGTCGTTCATCTTAATTGTTGGGAAACTGTCTGGAACTTGCTCACCATTTCCCAGGGTAGACTCTTGGCAAGAAAAAAAAGTGTCCCTCAAGACCATGTGATTCTCCTCAATTGATAGACAGGATTTAGTCAGCCAGTTCTCACTCATGGCTTGCTGAGCTGAAGGATATTGTTCCACCTATAGTCTGCATTGTTCTCTCTCCGCAAGGCAGGCCTTTGTAAAACTTTGTCAGTCCCATAGAAACAAGTATCTGGCTTCTACTTTGGAACTGGTCAGCATGTTCTGTGTAGAAATCTGGAACTCATTGAGCAAGACAACACAGATGTGGGCAAGTAATCCATCTTATGGTACTGCAGTGTTTCAGAGCACTGTTAAGTTGACCTCACAAAAGGTGCTGCCTGAGATATCAGCTCTCCACTAGAAATTAATAAATTAGATGGCTGCAAAACATAAAAGGTCAACACAGCAAGAAGGTCTCCCAAGTTTACTTGCTCCAGTAGAATAATTCTAAATATAAATATCAGAAACAGCAAACCGTTTAGCAATTACCATGATGCTGATGATCCCACCAGCATGGAGACATAACTCACCCTTGCTGATAACCCATGTGCACATTTCAGAGAATATGATTTATTTATTTTAAAATCTTTACATCTGGTAGCTGTAAAGCATTCAATGCATTAGCTACTGCCAAAGAAAGAGCAATTGAGCCATTCCAGTGAACCATTTAAACGATATAGCAAATAGAAGTGTGTATTATGTCTACAGCAGAAAGCCAGACAGGATTTCATTGAACAGACATCAGATAGCATGTCTACTGATTGAAGCCATTTGGAATTAACAATGAAAGCCTTAAGTCAACTAACTGCAGGATCGTCAGGTCCACTTTGGCAGCACCTGGCCTGTTTACACACGCCTGTGAATCATGTTACATCGCAGCAAAGCAAAATGAAACCCATACCCTGCAGGTGGGAACTTGTGCTGTGCAACAAAGCCAGATCAGGCCACTTTTAATTGCTCTATACGTGAGGACAGGTCTAATTCAGAACAGCTGCTAACCTGATGAAGAAATGGAGGCAGCTGCTAGGTAACCACAGTGGGGGACAAAAAGATTTTACTGCTGAGTCCAGTAATGTAAAGGAAGATCAACTTTAAAAGCGTGTGCAAACAAATGGACTCCTTCCTTTTAACAGTAATTGATTAGGTTCACTGACATTTCACATTCCAGGCAACTGAATGTTATTGTGGGAAGACTGAGGTCATGTGGTACCTCCTATGCTTCATTCTTCAACTGGCGTTTACTTTAGAAGAGGAGCAAAATAAATGTGTCACATTTGTGTGAAGAGCTTTAGGGTCATGAGGTAAGGGCAACGCAGTCCACATGCCTCTTGTAGCAGCAAAACCACATGAAATTGGTGTCCTTGGCCTCAGTTTTAATTGCTGATGAACTGAGCTGAGCCAGTTATGAATCTAGAGTTCGTGGTCAAAGAGGTGAAGGTCATAAAGAGCATGTAAATTTATCCAGCTCACACACCAGCCAAAAGCTGGACAAACATCCAGGATAGGGGCACATGCAAAAAGGAAGGGTGGATGTTGAATGGTGATCAGCAAGGACCTGCAGATTTAAAATAACTTCTGAAATAAAAATCAATCATTCACAGGACATTGGCATCACTGGTTAGGTCAGGTTTAATTGCTGAAAGGACACTTATATAATCGACAACATTGCTGTGGGGCTGGAGTCACATGTAGTCACTAGAGAAGGATGGCAGATCTGGGCACAAGTGAATCAGTTAGATTTCTCTTACAACAATCGACAGTAGTTACACAGTCACCACCGGACTAGATTTTTCTTTAAAATTACAGATTTTTCTAAGACATTAACTTCATCATCTGCCCTGGTGAGATTTGAGCTCATTTTCCAAGACCATTATCTTGCAGGTTCTGGGCTACTCATTGAATTGCATTATCACTTCACCACCACCTTCCCTAGAAGGCACACACCCTCTTTTGACTCAATGAGAGAAATTACAGGAGAAACTCAGCACGTCTTGCAGCATTTGCGGAGAAAAATCAGAATTAACATTGAGTCCAGTGACCCTCCCTCAGAACCCTTCTACAGTTGAGAAGACATCTTGTTTGATGGCAGTCCCCAGTGCTCTGTCTAACTTGTTACTTGATTGTCATCTATTTGAAGGCGTTTGCTGCAACAGGTTTAAGACATGTTGCAGACAGGAGCAATCAGATGTTGCCAGGGTTAAAAACAGGCATTCCACCTCACTTTTGCACATCTGTAGCACCCCTTTAAGGCTTTCCTCATGAATATTCTCAAATGAAGTTATACCAATATCTTAAGTGTCAATTTCCACTGTGTCTGTAGATACATTCACCACCTGCCTTAATGTGGTAAAAACAAAGACTGTAGATGCTGGAAACCAGATTCTGGATTAGTGGTGCTGGAAGAGCACAGCAGTTCAGGCAGCATCCAAGGAGCTTCGAAATTGACGTTTTGGGCAAAAGCCCTTCATCCAGAACCTGCCTTAATGTACCTACAGGAACGAGTGAAACACAGGCAAAGCAATGCCCACGTCTGATTTTATTTAGAGTTGTAAAGTCATAGAGATGTACAGCACGGAAACAGACCCTTCGGTCCAATTCGTCCATGCCAACCAGATATCCCAACCCAATCTAGTCCCACATGTCAGCACCTAGCCCATATCCCTCTAAACCCTTCCTCTATTCATACACCCATCCAGATGCCTTTTAAATGCTGCAATTGTATCAGCCTACACCACTTCCTCTGACAGCTCATTCCATCAGCAAACTTACTAACTATACCTCTCATGCTCACGTCCAAATCATTTATATAAATGATGAAAAGAAGTGGACCCAGCATCGATTCTTGTGGCACTCCACTGGTCACAGGCCTCCAGTCTGAAAAACAACCCTCCACCACCACCCTCTGTCTTCTTCAGTCCTTGCCTTTCCAAATACATGTACATCTTGTCCCTCAGGATTCCCTCCAACAACTTGCCTGCCACTGACAGCAGGCTCACTGGTCTATAGTTCCCTGGTTTGTCCTTAGTACCCCTCTTAAACAGTGGCACCACATTTAGATTAGATTAGATTACATTACAGTGTGGAAACAAGCCCTTCGGCCCAACAAGTCCACACCGACCCGCCGAAGCGCAACCCACCCATACCCCTTATCTAACACTACGGGCAATTTAGCATGGCCAATTCACCTGACCTGCACATCTTTGAACTGTGGGAGGAAACCGGAGCACCCGGAGGAAACCCACGCAGACACGGGGAGAACGTGCAAACTCCACACAGTCAGTCGCCTGAGGCGGGAATTGAACCCGGGTCTCTGGCGCTGTGAGGCAGCAGTGCTAACCACTGTGCCACCGTGCCGCCCACAAACCTTTAGTCTTCTGGCACCTCACCTGTGACTATTGATGATACAAATATCTCAGTAAGAGGCTCAGCAATCACTTCCCTAGCTTCCCACGGTGTTCTCGGGTACACCTGATCAGGTCCTGGGGATTTATCCACTTTTATGCATTTCAAGACATCCAGCACTTCTTCCTCTGTAAAATGGACAGTTTTCAAGATGTCACCATCTATTTCCCTAAAGTCTATATCTTCCATATCCTTTTCCACAGTAAATATTGATGCAAAATACTCATTTAGTATCTGCCCCGTCTCCTGCTGCTCCACACAAAGGCCGTCTTGCTGATCTCTGAGTGGCCCTATTCTCTCCCGAGTTACCCTTTTGTCCTTAATATATTTGTAAAAACCCTTTGGATTCTCCTTAATTCTACGTGCCAATGCTATCTCATGTCCCCTTTTTGCCCTCTTGATTTCCCTCTTAAGTATACTCCTACTTCCTTTATACAGTCTTAAGGATTCACTCAATCTATCCTGGCTATACCTGACATATGCTCCCTTCCTTTTCTTAACCAAACCCTCAATTTCTTTAGTCATCCAGCATTCCCTATACCTACCAGCCTTTCCTCTCACCCTAACAGGAATATATTTTCTCTGGATTCTCGTTATCTCATTTCCGAAGGCTTCCCATTTTCCAGCTGTCCCTTTACCTGCGAACATCTGCTCCTCCAATCAGTTTTTGAAAGTTCTTGCCTAATACCATCAAAATTGGACTTTCTCCAATTTAGAACTTCAACTTTTAGATCTGGTCTATCCTTTTCCATCACTATTTTAAAACAAATAGAATTATGGTCGCTGGCCCCAATGACAACTCAGTCTTATTTCCCAAGAATAGGTCAAGTTTTGCATCTTCTCTAGTAGGTACATCCACATACGGAATCAGAAAATTGTCTTGTACATACTCAACAAATTCCTATCCATCTAAATCTGTAAGGCAGTTCTAGTTGATGTTTGGAAAGTTAAAATCCCCGACCATAACCACCCTATTATTCTTACAGATAACTGAGATCTCCTTACAAATTTGTTTCTCAATTTCCCTCTGACTATTAGGGGGTCTATAATACAATCCCAATAAGGTGATCACCCCTTTCTTATTTCTCAGTTCCACCCAAAAACTTCCCTGGATGTATGTCCGGGAATATCCTCCCTCAGGACAACTGTAATGCTATCCCTTCTCAAAAACACCACTCCACCTCCTGTCTTGCCTCCCTTTCTGTCCTTCCTGTCGCATTTGTATCCTGGAACATTAATCTGCCAGTCCTGTCCATCGCTGAGCCACATTTCTGTAGTTGCTATGATATCCCAGTCCCATGTTCCTAACCATGCCCTGAGTTAATCTGCCTCTCCTGTTAGGCCTCTTGCATTGAAATAAATGCAGTTTAATTTATCAGTCCTACCTTGTTCTCTGCTTTGTCCCTGCCTGCCCTGACTATTTGACTCGCCTTTGTTCCCTGCTGTACCAGTCTCAGATTGAAATCTTTCCTCACTATCTTCCTGGGTCACACACCCCTACCTTACTAGTTTAATTCCTCCCGGGCAGCTCTAACAAATCTCCCTGCCAGTATATTAGTACACCAGCTCCTCAGCCATGCAGTCATCTGCACTATCCTCCTATTCCTGCCTTCACGAGCTCGTAGCACTGGGTGTTATCCGGATATTACTGCTCTCGAGGGCCTCCTTTTTAAATTCCTGCCTAACTCTCTGTAATCTCCCTTCAGAATCTCAACCTTTTCCCTTCCTATGTCGTTGGTTCCAATATATACAATGACCTCCTGCTGGTCTCTCTCCCCCTTGAGAACATTCTGCACCCTCTGAGACATCCTTGATCCTGGCATCAGGGAAGCAACACACCATTCTGATTTTTCGCTGCTGGCCACAGAAACATCTGTCAGTACCTCAAACTAGAGAGTCCCCTAACACAACCAATTGCTTGGAATCTGACAAACCCCTCATTACATTAGAGCTAGTCTCAATACCAGAAACTTAGCTGTTCATGCCACATTCCCCTGAGAATCCATCACCTCCTACATTTTCCAAAGCAGTATACTTGTTTGAAATGAGGATCGCCACAGAAGACTCCTGCGCTACTTACCTACCTCTCTTACCTTTCCTGAAGTTAACCCATCTATGTGAATGTATCGGAGACTTCCCTCCTTCCTATAACTGCCACATCCCCCTTGCTCTTGTAAATTCCTCATTGCATCTAACTGCCTCTCCAACTGATCCATTCAATCTGATAGGATTCGCAACCAATGGCATTTATTGCAGATATAATCCTTAGTAACCCGTAAACTCTCCCTAAACTCCCACATCCGACAAGAAGAGCATATCACTCTACTAAGGGCCATTTTTGCTTCTTTCAATCCACAGACCCAGAAAATAGCACTGTCTTATTCCTCTACAAAACACTGCTTCAGGTTAAATTAATACTTATGGCCTATATTTTAAGTTTAGTCAAGAGACATAGCTCAATAAAACATATAATTGGGCGGCACGGTAGCACAGTGGTTAGCACTGCTGCCTCATAGCACCAGAGACCCGGGTTCAATTCCTGCCTCAGGCGACTGACTGTGTGGAGTTTGCACATTCTCCCCGTGTCTGTGTGGCTTTCCTCTGGGTGCTCTGGTTTCCTCCCACAGTCCAAAAATGTGCAGGTTAGGTAAATTGGCCATGCTAAATTGCCCATAATGTTCGGTGTAGGGGAATGGGTCTGGGTTGGGTACGCTTCAGCGGGTCGGTGTGGACTTGTTGGGCCACAGGGCTTGTTTCCACACTGTATGTAATCTAATAATCAAGAAAGAACCCACTCTACTCACTACTGCAGACTTATTTTAAGGCCTCGCTTAAAATCCACTTATCTGCTTTGTTTTTCAAACAGCCAATATGTGCTCTCATCTAAAGACAGCAGAACACTCCCTCAGTGCTAGTTGTGTCAGTCTAGATTAGGTATTCCAGCCTCTTGAGTGGGATTCAAACCTACTCCTGGTGCATATCTAAGGCGAAGATAGATTCTTGATCAGTCAGGAAATCAATGGGTAATGGGGGAAAGGTCAGGAAAGTGGACATGAAGAATGTCAGATCAGATTAAATGGCAGAGCAGGCAGGAGGGGCTAACAGCCTACTCCTGTATCTATTTCTTATGGTCTTAACCCTAAATGCTCTAATTTACAGGCATGAACACTACCAAGTAAGGCTGGCACAATATAAAGTCGTCAGGATGTAGTAATGTTGAAGATCATGTAACTCTTACGATGAATATAAAAATGTATTACATTCTTTCCAAAAATAACTAGCGGAACAAATTTATGACAACAAGAAGTGTCAAATAGGCTAAAGCTCATGAGTGCAATGCAAAAATTGGGAGTGGCAATCTGACAAGGGAGTCTCGTTCCTGAATGGACTATGGAAAAAATAAACATTAAATGTATCTGCAAGCTTCTCAGGCCCATGGAGATTTCTCAGGCATTCTGACTGGCAGCCAATGATACAAACATAAATTCACAGGGCTGGTCTCACACAGTAAGCGCTGGGGGATTTAACCACAATGTTGATGTAAAACTTGTTCCAATGGCAGAGGAAAGGAAATTGAATAGGCTATAGTACAGGGCTGCTCTAATGGCATCAGGCTGCTCTCCAAAAGTTCTAAGTTACAGCTAAAGTCCCACAACTACTTGTCTTAATGCTTCTGATGACCCCGGTAATGCACAGATGTTTCTAGTTGGACCCTAATAAGAGGTCCTCTCAATCTGAAACATTTCTCCCACATGCTGCCTGACAGTTCTAGCAGTACCTAGCAGTTCCAGCACATTTTGTTTTTATTTCAGATTTTCAACATCCACAGCTTTTTTTTTGCATTTATTTTCTGGTTGGCTCGGTCCCATGAACAAAGCAGAGTGCCATGTTCTTTAGGTGATCCACCCTGAGGAGCCCCACAAGCAGAAGACCAAGAAAAGAGGCTTGAAGCCTCCCGCATTAACATTGCTCAAGCTGACACTACTGTGTACCTGGGCAGCCTCCAAAACTAGTCACAGGCTAACCAACAAGGAAGACCCGAAGGACATCAGTAAACCAACTGATTTTTTAACAATAATTCAACTGCAAATTACCAGGTTATTGAGTACAAATTCACCATTTATAACCTCTAGGTTTCCAGTCTGATGCTCTAACCACTAGACCATGATATTCATTTTATTTGACACCAAAGAAGGTAACTGTGTAGGAATTCCATCCACCAAACCCCAGAACATGTGTTAACACTTACTTCAGTCAAAGCAAATCACTTTATCCTTGTACCGAAGCTATTAGAATATAAAAAAAACACAATTTTAATTTTACTACTACATCCTCTGCAAAATGTTCTTGCAAATCCACAAGATTCATAGAAGGCTAGAAATAAAATTTCAGCTCATTAAAAGACTCAAAGCTCGAGTTGACTGAAAAATGTTGTATACGTGAAATAACTGCACAGGCATTGGTATCCTGTCACCGAGTCACTCTTTATATTTGTGCGCACTTTACATGAGCTGTGACCAGCCAGCCGCTAGATTGAGGAGCCCTTCTGAACCTTCTACTTCTTCCTTTCTTCTTTTTTCCTCCATGTCACCCATGTCTGTGTGACCAACACACCTACTGATTGGAGTGACAATTTGAATGAAATAATTCATTCATTGAAATGATGCGAGAAATAATTTGCAGTCATCAAATCTTTGAGCGTCTGAGTTTACACACACTGAACCATACACAGAATGCCACAATGCATTCACAAGTTCTGAGTTTTGGAGAAATATAGAATGCCCCTATCTCCACTGAGTATTCTGGATGACTTGAGCAAATGGCCCAGTACGTGTAGTGAATGCAAATGCAGATGTGGCTGAACAGTACAATTAATTACTGTCCATTCTACCTGTTCCCAGCAGAAATCATCTTCTATGCTGAAACTCTTGGAAAAAGATTTGCATTTTGGAAGGAATCCATCTGGACAAATAAATATTCTTTCCAACCACGATTACAAGAAATCTTTGCACTTGGGATAGCATATTAATTTCAATAAACAGCACATTTCTACATGGTGTACATTTTTTAAAAACAGAAAATAGTCTTGCCAGACTGTGGTCCGAATGCCCAAGTTCCACATGTTTCATTGAGTGTCTACACAAGAATATTATCTTAGTAGAGGTCATTACAGAATATGAGCCCAGACCTGCTTCTGAAAGAATCACTGGACAGCAACCAATGTCAATGTTTCGAGGAACAATAACTCGAGTGTATAATATATAATGCTGCAGACATAGTGAGTGTCCTATCTTATCTGATTCAGATACAGTATTTCTTGAGGCTAGTTTTCGCATTGGCCACTATTTCCCATAGACCGGAAAGTGCGGAGACAGCTTAACAATTAAAGAACTTTCTGACTAGCTTATCTCCCTAATTAGCCTGCAAAGATAAATGACTTGATTTCCCCAGAAACTAACATTACTGATACTGTGGAGTGAACTGACGAATGGTTACATCTGAAATGTTGATTTCTCGTCTCCACAGACAGCATTTGACTCATTGACTATTGTCAGTGTCATCTGTTCTGATTTGAGATTCTATTACTTGTGCATTTTACATTTAACTACAGACGGTCTGTCCACAAGTAGGACGTCTCTCAAAGCTGGTGTTCCATTATTACAGTATTCAATTGTCAAATGTTTTACAAAGTCCAGCTCTCACATAAACACATCTATTTACTGTTACCTAATATGTAAATATGGATTACCGCATGAGACTTTAGAACTGTAGATTCCTGAAAAGCTAAAACGTTGACATGTAAAAGCAATAAGATCCAACAATAGGCTCAACACAAATTAAATTTAAAGACTGAGCACCATGGAGTGACACTGTAGTATACTGTAGGTTCCTTCAACTGGATAATGAAGGTTTTCTTCGCTTTCTCCCCTGTAAAAGGGACAAATATACCCCTGAAGGATAGGCAGACAGATGATCCATCCTTCAATCTCTATAATGCTGCCTTAACGAGCAGAAACTCTGGGAGGGATTGTATAGTTGTCTGACTGACATGGGTTATGGCAGGATTTATGGTAGAATCACACAAGACGGCCAGTAAGACCTGGCTCAACATTGGGAGCAATGCGCCGAACCTTTTAACCTCTCATGGCCATTGAGGAGAGTTTCTCTTTAGGCAGCAGCCAACTGCTAATTAAAAGGGGATAATTACTTTTAAAACGCCTTATTGACTGCACATCTCACCTCATTAATATGCAGCTTCCTATCATGTTAAATGCACAAAACAAACTAGACATCAAGAATTCTCAATATGGAAATCACAGCAGGTGCCTGGTGACTTTAGCTCATCACTGACTGGGAAGAACCTTTATTTGCTCACCATGTAATGAAATCTCAAGACGCAATTCATATGCACGTCTCATTCATGGATACTGGTGTCCAAGATTTGATGATCCCCTATGATTCTCATGGCATCTCTCAGATTTGCCTGCAGGATGGTCATAAAGCACAGGCTTGCATTGCAGGATGTACCTAGCACCTAGCACTGAGAAACTACAGCAAGAACACTGCTTGCAGGCACAGGCATGCAGTTCACAGTCTGCACCTGGCAGCATCTCAGGGCTGCTTGCTCACTTAGTACTTATTTGCATGCACACTGCACCCAGTCTTTCCTTGCTTCACCATGCCATGTGTGAGTACCTCAGCCAGAACCGAAAGGCTAAACAGTTGTTCTCATGTGCTGTTTTGCACAGACAGGCTTCTTACTAGTAGGGATCTGTCTGGGGTGGGGAAATCTGCATTGTGGGAGCAGACTACGTCTCCTCTTGTTTTGTTCATTTCACCTGGTTGTCATAGAGTCATAGAGTCATAGAAATGTACAGCATGGAAACAGACCCTTCGATCCGACCCGTCCATGCCGACCAGATATCCCAACCCAATCTAGTCCCACCTGCCAGCACCCGGCCAATATCCCTCCAAACCCTTCCTATTCATACACCCATCCAAATGCGTCTTAAATGTTGCAATTATACCAGCCTCCATCATTTCCTCTGGCAGCTCATTCCATACGCGTACCACCCTCTGTGTGAAAACGTTGCCCCTTAGGTCTCTTTTATATCTTTCCCCTCTCACCCTAAACCTATGTCCTCTAGTTCTGGACTCCC
>NC_057715.1:91002817-91042520 GCF_004010195.1 Chiloscyllium plagiosum
ATACCCCTCGTTGCATTAGAGCCAGTCTCAATACCAGAAATTTGGCTGTTCGTGCTACGTTCCCCTGAGAATCTATCACCCCTACATTTTCCAAAACAGCATACCTGTTTGAAATGGGTATATCCACAAAAGACTCCTGCCCTAGTTGCCGATCTCCCTTACCCTTCCTGGAGTTAACCCATCTATGTGACTGTATCTGAGACTTACCCCCTTCCTATATCTGCCATCCATCACATACTGTTGCTGTTGCAAATTCCTCATAGCTTCTATCTGTCTCTCCAACTGATCCACTCAATCTGATAAGATTCGCATCCAACAGTGTTTATGGCAGATATAGTCTGCAGTAACCCTTAAAATCTCTTTAAACTCCCACATCTGACAAGAAGTACACATCACTCTACTAAAGGCCATTTTTGCTCCTTCACAATCTACAGACCCAGAAAATAACACCGTCTCATTCCTCTACAAAACACTGCACCAGGTTAAATTAATAACTATGGCTTATATTTTAAGTTTAATCAAGAGACTTATCTCCAAAAACATATAATCAAGAAAGAACCCACTGTACTTACTAATACAGCCTTTCTCTTGGACAGACTTAAAACAACAATCAACTTATCTGATTCTGTGCTGTGAACTTTGCCCAAACCTGTTCCTCCAAGATTAGTTGTGAAATTCACTGTTTGTTAATTTTCCCAGACGTGCACCGATGCCCAGCGAATCATGAATTCAAAAACAGCAAAAGCAGTAACTGTGCAGGTTCTCTCTCTCTCTGTCTCCTGCACTGTCCTCACCATGTGCCTCCTTTGTCTGCTCTTCTCCCTTTTAAAACTGCTGTTGTTTTGACTGTTTTTTCCAAAGTTCCAAAACAATGCAACAGCATATAAAACAGTAATTGCTGCTCCTGGAATTTGAGGAAATCAACTCCAACACCTAAAATATCTCAAAAAAAAAGGAGCAGCTCTTACAGCCAGAAATTTTTCCCGTCCTCCATCTTGGATTACCCAGGATCCTGTCAATAGAAGTTCAAGGCTGAATTGCGTACCTGGCCAATGAGAGGTTGTGGGTGTCCAGTGGGCACTGGGGATAGAATAGTGCTGCCTTACAGAAGGTGTTTAATTGAGATGTAGCCAGAAACAGAGAAACTGTGTAGTGTAGTGGTCAATAATGACAGGGTGAGAGAATGGGATTGTATGTGCAAGGATGTGTCAGCCATGTTGGCTCGTGCCATCGGCAGAGTGGCTTTGTGGCTGCAGTGAAGGGCAACACCAGATTGCCAATGCCAGTCCAGGTACATAGTAGCCTTTTAAAGAAACCCCAGGCGTGAGGGATGTCTGGATTTTGATGGACATCCACTGAGTTGTGAGATTTTCCAGAAAAGCCACAGGATAAACAGGACTAGAATCACAAATGGGGGATACTTTAGGGTGGCATAGAGAGTTAATTTGGCAGATTTGATGAGGTAGAGAGAGAGAGAGAGAGAGAGAGAGCTCATTGGACCTCATGGCAAAAAACCCTTCAAAACCTTGACACAATGACCACCTTGCCAAAGGTTCAGCTGTACAAGAAGAAGAGGCTTCCTTCAGGAATACTTTGCTGCTGATTGGCCCTTGCAGTGAGGAAATATTTCATCTCCTCTTTATTGTTCCTTTCTCACCTGGTCAACATTGGGAGGACAGTATCCTTGCAAATATAAATGCAAGCTTGTATCTTTTCTCTTCTTACCAGTGCATCAATGCTAACCAATTTTGTTTTCCCTTTTTTAAGGATCAGCATCCGTTATTTTACATTTTGTTTTTCCATCCCCTTATCTTGTGTCTCCTTTACCTCTATCACTGGTGCAATGGTAAAAGTGAATGCAACTTAAGGCGTAAATTCCTCTCATTTTGTCCTCCCCTATTGGTCTCTGTAAGGAATGGAATTCCTCTCCACAACTATATTGTTGACAACAAGGGCAAGGTTAAAGCAGAATAACAAATGTGATTCTCTAACTGGCTCCTTGGTGTGACAACCTATCGAGACTCTGAAATCCCTCCACAGAGGCTGGTATCCTGTCACTAAGCCACCCACTATTTACATATGGAGAGTCCTTAACACTGATCCAGCTGCCTCAGAGCCAGCTCTGTGAGGGAACAGAATGTCTGACACTCCTGTTGGTATCGGTCAGCCAGGGCTCCCTGATTGGACCAGATTAACAGCCTCAATCAGAAATTCATTCTCTTCTTCAGGCTGCAAGGGCATTAAGGTGGTGACATCTGCCATGTCCATCTCAGATTCCCAAGTCTCTTCAACATTTGATGGAGAGGTCAGACCCATGGGCTCAGGAACAGTCAGTAAGGCAGTCAGAGAGCCATGTTGTTCCCACATTGTGTGCAAGTTTGCAGCTGTCATATGGTCCACGTGCTTACTCAGAACCATCCCTCCTATCTGAACTTTATATGTCACTGGACTTGATCTTGCCTTGACTGTGCCTCTTACCCATGCAGGGCCACTCCTGTGGTTCCTACATAAAACTTTGTTCCCTGAAGCAAACTGTCTCTCTTGCTGAGCGGAATCTTGTACCCACCATTGGCATTTCTGATGTTGTTTCACCCTCCCTGCCCAGTCCAGGAAGATCGGCTATAATCTGGTTCAGAGCCTTCTCCCCAATAGCAACTCTGCTGGAGCTATCCTTGCATGAAGGGTGATCAAAAAGGAATCAGGACAGTTTGGTGTCTACTGAAGCTGTAGGCTGTTGCTTTAAGCCTGCCTTCAAGCTCTTTCTGCCAGCTCATTGGAAGATGGATGGTATGGAGCTGTCCTTATATAGCAATTGACATTAGGAAATTTTCAAATTCCCTGCTGGTAAATGATGGCCCATTATCTGTGACCAACACTTGGCAGTAACTTTTGTCCTCGTTGGCAATCTGGGCATTACATGTCGATACCAGATCTTGTTTGTGATCCCAGTATGCCAACACTTTAAAGGATGATAGCTGTTTCTTCACTTCCCTGAAAGCTTTGGCTTGGCTGCAAGACCATTTCCAAGGCTGACCCTTTCAGAACTAATCCAAAGGTGCCAGGATGGAGGCCAGGTTATGTATGAACTTTCTGCAATAATTCCCTAGCCCAAGATCTAAGCTCCAGTACTGATGTGGAAGCAGAGACACCATTAATTGTCCTCACTTTATCATGCAATGGGTGTAACCTGGTCTTGTCGACTATGTGGCCCAATTACGTCACTTGGGGTGTCTGGAACACACATTTTTCCTTTCTAAAGTGTACATCCGCCTGGGAGCAACATCTAAAGACTATGTCCAAGTTCTCCAAGTGCTCCTTATTAGTTTTCCCTGTGATGGGAAAATCATCTAGATAATTGGCAACCTAGGGTAGACCTTGTAAAATGTTCTCCATTGTCCATTGAAACGTTGCACAGGCTGACAATACCCCAAATGGTAGTCTTGTATAAGGATACAAATCCTTATGGGTATTAATTGTAACATAAATCTGGGAGTCCTCATCTAATTGAAATTGCAAGTGGACATATATCATGTCCAGTCTTGTGAAGGACAGCTCCCTGTCAGCTTTGCTTATAAATCCTCCATATGAGGGATCGGGTATTTATCCAGCTGTGAAAAGCAGTTTACTGTTTGTTTAAAATCCCCACAAAGGTGAAACAACCAATTGGTCTTCACATTCAGTATGACTAATGCTGCCCATTCTGCAAACTGGATGGTCTGATCATTACTTCACTTTCTGGCCTCCTGGTTTCTGCCTCTACTTTTGCCTATAAGGCACATGGCACTGGACAGACATTGCAGAATCATGGAATTGCTTCCTGGTCAACATATATGGTGACATTGGCTCCTTTGACAGTCCCTCGACCTTCCTGAATGACATAATTGGAATTTCACTCAGATGGCCATTCTAATTGAAAAATGTTGAGCCAATCTAAGTGAACCTTTCTCGACCAATTTCACTCCGTCAAGCTTGGGCCCGAGCCTTTTACTACAATCGGTGGGAACCGAACCAGCTGCTTCTCAGAGGAGATTGGAACTGAAGTTGTACCCTTACTTTGCAATGGTTCCCTGGTCTAGGTTCTCAGTGTAACTGAGGTCTTGTACAAATTTAAGGGTTGGAGTGAAATGTTGTGAAAGCTTGGTTCTGTAATCACTGAAAAGACTGCACCGGTATCAAGCTCCACTGGAACCCAGTGACCATTTCACCAGATGATTATTTTGATTGGTTCTGATTTGGATTTTCCTGAACCACACGTAGGTGGACTTCCCAGGGTGTGCACTCTCCCAGATACCGGCCTATGAGTTCTCTTACTCAATTTAGGTCTGGTGGGACTCTTTTGCAGTCTCAAGTCTGCAATAGTGGCAGCAACTACAATGGCTTGCAGGCCTGGATCTTGAAGAAAATGTTAGCCATTTGGCTGAGGCTTGGCTTTGATTTGGGTCTTGCTGTGGGCTGACCTAGGGTCCTTCTGTTCAGGACATGTCCTGAATGAGGCTATGCAATTGCCTTCATTCAAGCGGTGTTCCCAAGCGCAGTTGGACTAGCAAGAGCATCCACTTCCATCAAAATACCCTGAAACTCATATGCTTCACTTACCGCATTTTCCAATGTTAAAGCCAGTTTGACATCCAGCTTCAGCTAATCGGCACTTTTGCATGGTTATATCATTAATCACACGAAACAAACAGTCTCTCAACATCTCATTAAGGGTTAAACCAAAGTCACATGCCTCCACCATTCGTCTTAACCTCGTCAAAAATCCCAATACCAATTCCCCTGTTTCTTCAATTGTTGAGTAAAACCAATGGTGTCTCAGAGTTGGAGGAAGCTCGCGGTCATAATATTCCTTAACTAAATCCATCAATTCTTGAAAAGGTTTAGTATCTGGTGTCTCAAGGAAAATTAGGCTCTGAATAACTGAAAAAAGCTGCAGGTCCACAAGCTGTCAGGAGAATTAATTATTGCTTTTCATCTGCTCCAATGTTATTTCCCCATAAAAAAAGGTATTCTTTCCACATACTGGGCCCAGTCTTTGATGGCAGGATTGAACGAGTCAAGCTTCCAAAATAATAGCATGATGCCAGATATGCTTACTCCAACTCAAAGATGCCAGTTGCGAGGGAATTTCTTCAGGAGTGTATTTTCTTTCTCTCATTACCGTTGCAATAACTCCATAGACACTTGTATCCTGTCACCAAGTTGCTCTTTGTTTACACATGGAGATTCCTCAGAGCCAGCTCTATGAGTGAACAGGGTGCCTGACACTCCTGTTTTTCTCTGTCAGTCAGGGCTCTCTGATTGGACCAGGTTAACAGCCCCAGTCAGGGAACTCATATTCTATTAGGTCCACCTGGCTGACCTTGTTACAATCACTACAGATTCCAAGTCATGATATGGGAGTGTGTTGGGTTTTTCTCTTTCTTTGACTCTTTTTCTAAAATGCTCTTTCTGAAAATAGATGATAACTCCAAGTCAATGTGAATTTTCAGCTCATTGCAGGTTGAGAGAATCTATAAGTCTACGGTTTGGCCTGTCATGGGTAAATTGAGATGCAAGGATATGGTCTATCTGCATTTGTCTGCACTCCTTCCTATTCCACACTCTTAGAAAAGAACACTTTATTGCACCACTGAGACATTTTATATCCCAATATTTTCTTTTGGTTTAACTCTCGGGTGGGAAGGATGGATGCATTACTAAAACGGCATTTATTGCTGAATTGTAGACTTCTACATTCATTCGACTGCCAATAGAATTACGATCACTGGAACTTCTTTCACTGAAAGCATCAAAGTGTGGAAACATTCATCCCTCAAGTCTGAACTGGGTTCCAGGTTTCTGGAAGTCACAGCCTCAAGATCCCTTTACGTGTTATGTTTCAATTATATTTACTTAATTATTCTAATGCTGGATAAGTCATTTTTTTTTCATCATTTCAGTTGAGCTATTTCATCTGTTCAGTTCAGACTTCACTACTGGATTACCACCTTTTAGTTATTTATTTCAAATAAGCAATCCCTTAATTATTTGAGAAGTGACAAAGGATCATTCTTGTAAAAACATGTGATTGGCTGATTTTTCATTGTTAACTTTATATTCAATGGAGCTAGCCATAGTAAAAACCATCTACAATAAAGGAAACTTGAACATATTTCAAACATGAAAGAACAGATGGCCTTTAAGGAGAAATAGCTCTATGGGACTTCTCCAACATCACTAAAGTGATTCACAGTGTTTTATGACATAGGAAAAGGGCATTCAGCCCAATTGAAACAGCAGTACAATTCAATCCCATGCCCCAGTTTTTCTTCACAGTAATATAAATTAGTCAACCAATTGCCTTTTGAATATTCCTGGGGCAATTTATTCAACCATCCTTTCTGGTGGATGTTTAAGATCTTCACAACCTCCTACATGAAAAACATTCTCATTACTTCTTTGCTAACTGTTTTTAAATTTATGACCTCTGGTTATTGACCTACTTGCCAGATAAAACAGTTTCTTCCCAATTGTTCCACCGAAGCCTCTTATAATTTTTAGCATCTCCATCTGATCCTGAACAATGTCAGCTTCTCCAATCTCTCCATACTGACTGTTAGCTTCCCAATGTATTTCCTCTGTCGTTTTTCACATACTTTTATATCTTGTCAAAATGTGTTGCTCCAAATTGTACACAATACTTGTGCTAACACCTAATTATTGACTTGTAAAGATACAGCATGACTTCATTATTTGTGTTTGGTGTCCTGATTTGCAATGGCAAGTATCCTACACATTCTCTCTCACCAAAAGACTCATAGAGGAAACTTTTCTTCATGGTCCCTCACTTCATCTTACCTTTTAGTAAATTATAATTTCATAATATCACTTACTTTCTACCATGTGTTTCTATTTTGTAGAATAGTTTTGCAATAATTAATCAAATGTTTATTGGAAGTCCGTATACACAGCATCTGTTAATTGCATGTAAGTTCTGTTTAATTTATGTAGGCAGTAGTCATTAACTGAGGATTTACTTGAGCCCCTATAAATAGACACAAACTACAGCTATGGTTATTGAGGTTAAAAGGTATGTTCTTGTAACATGTAACTATGTATATACGAGTTTAGAAACTGTGTAAATATTGGCTCCATCGAACGTTCCCAAGAGGCTTAGTATAGAACATGATAGGAGAGGAGGTTATCGCAAAAATGAAGGCTGAAAGTTAAAATCTTGTTTCCAAACAGTAAATCATCATCCTGCATGTTTATTGTTATGTTTGAACACAATATCTTTAAATTTGGGTCACGTGAATCAGGTTATGTGATCATTTCTGAAGTCTACCTGACCAAAGGGGAGTATTAAAGATTAATGGAAAGTCCATATTGTTCTGTTGCATACAAGGTGCCAGGTACTCACACTTTAAGATGATTGTAGTGACATTAGATTAGATTAGATTAGATTGCATTACATTACAGTGTGGAAACAGGCCCTTCGGCCCAACAAGTCCACACCGACCCGCCGAAGCGAACCCACCCATACCCCTACCCCTACATTTACCCCTTACCTAACACTACGGGCAATTTAGCATGGCCAATTCACCTGGCCCTGCACATCTTTGGACTGTGGGAGGAAACCGGAGCACCCGGAGGAAACCCACGCAGACACGGGGAGAACGTGCAAACTCCACACAGTCGCCTGAGGCGGGAATTGAACCCGGGTCTCTGGCGCTGCGAGGCAACAGTGCTAACCACTGTGCCACCGTGCCGCCATGTGACATGTGGTTAGATGGCTAGTTTCCAAAGTCCAAGAAAATTACTAAGAATTTGGCGTTGTGAACAGTGTGCTTTAAACTGTCTATTTATTTCATAATAATGGACAGTTGAAATTTCAAGAGTAGCTAATCAGCATTTCTACTTAAATACATGTGATTCACATAACCGTGAAAATGGATTTTGAAAGGAAAGGTTTCTAACATATTCCCAAAACTCACAAAGTTAGTTTGCCAGGGTGCATGAAAGAGAAAATAGCTAGACCCTGGAAGTATCTATGGTTTGCTGCACAGACATGCACACTCAAATTGTAAAGACCAAATTGGAAAGAAGAATTGAAAGTTGGCCTTGTTTATAGGAAAATTCAGAGAACCATTACAGTTCAGGAGGCCAATCAGCCCATCTTGCCTGCACTGTCTAAACTGACAGAAATGTTATTTGACTTCTAAAGGAATGGAACTAAAGCCATGAGAGCCATGAATCTCTTTGGTGATTTTCTTAGAATTTTAAATGACTACTTCTGGGACAGTGTAATGTACATCCATGAAGTGGGCTTTCAGTTGGGTTAAAATGTAAAAAATTTTGTTCTATACTCTAAAGTACAAGTGACCTGCAAAAACAGAGTTTCATCAACAGTATTTTCAGTTGTCATAGTAAAAGTCTTGTTGTGTCATCATTTTCAGCCATTGACTAGATATTCAAATTTGTTTTTTTGAAAAGTTATCAATTTCTATAGATGCCTGTAATGATAACCATTGTGGAAAACAACAGAAAGCAAATATAAAATGGATATAAAATATACCTTTCAATCTTCTCTGAGTGTCAACTATATGACAGTAGAAGAATAAAGCAGATATGTGGACTTTGGTTACATTCCCTACCAAAGGGGAAAATGGTGTAGCCTTGGCATTGTTATAAGCTATCGAACATGAAGTCAGAAGTAAACTATTTTGTGAGTTGGATGTCTATTGGTTAGATAGAGTTTTTTGGATGAAATCACAAGCAAGTTGATCTGTTAAATGCCTATAGTCAGATTTATAGATTTCAGAAGAGATGGGCATTCCATGATAGACTACAGCATAGGTATTAACCGCTTATGTAAAAAGTTGGCAAAGCTACAGTTGGATTCCTGGATCAGCATTATGTATGCTCAAATTCTTGAAAATATGCAAGAGGTTCTCATGCAGTTAGGCCCTTGTTTTGACTTGTGTTCAGATCTTGGAGAGGGAGACTCTGTTGCATCAAATATCAGTTCTTGAGAAGTTCTAGGGAAACAATTCTTCTTGGGGCAAAGTGACCATTCCACAGTAACACAAAGGATAGAGAATCAATAAGTGCCGGATTTGGAAATGCTACAGATAATGGATACAGGCATCAATACCACAGAAGGATTAACAGCAGTAAAATGAGGATGAGTATTTTCAAATCGAGACATTACCAAAGAAGACAGAAATGGAAAAAAAAACAAAGAAGAAAGAGTTCCAGAAACTGCAAAGGAACAATTATTAAGTACTTCAGGTGTGAATTGGGATATAACCACGTGATTAAGTGCCCAAAGCAGAAAGGCAAGGTCCTTGAAATGACACATGACAAAGAGAATTCTAAGAAAGAGGATAAAGAAATAGTGAATCAAAATAAATACCAGCTACATGGAGCTTAATTGTGGGTATATTCTTAGTTTGTAATCCTTAGTTAAGTCTGCTCGTTCTCATTTTCTGTTTTCCTAATCTTTCTTGGAACTAATGAAACCAGCTCTTTTCCAGTTCAATGTTGACTTTGATTTGTCTCATTGTATAACCACTTTAAACCTAAATTTAATACGATAGGATATCACTGAAACAAATGGAACTCACATTAGTTTATTTAGACTGGATTGCACTGCCTGAAATAATGGAGGCAGTAATGGTCAAAAGGAAGTTGAGTAAATGTTTGAAGATGAAATATATTGCAAGGACTACTGTGAATGTATATGGAGATAGAATTAAAGAGCCAGCAAAGGCACGATGGGTTGATTGGCCTCTTTCAGTGTTGCATCATTCTATGATTCCCCAGTCACGGATAAGCATTACTTCCTTCCACATTTAACTGGAAAGGTAACAAATTAAGAATGTCTTCTGCATTCATTTTGGGTATTTTTCTCCTTTGTTGATTTTGCACCATCTCACTATTAGGATAATTAAAGACCCAAACAATTATTCTTCTATTACTTTTATGATTCTCAGAAACTTGCCAACATATCTTTTCCTGTATTGCCTTCTTTAGGAATCTACATTAAACACCCAGCATTTTAACAGGTCCTTTTCTGTTCCTAAATACTAATCAATTAGATTCAGTCTTTAAAACTTCATGTTATGTCACCCTTGTAAATCTGCAAAATTCTCCTTGGTCGATGCTTCCACACTCATCCTGGATTTTTACCTTCCTTATTCCTTCTGAATGACTTGGAGCCAGGAATTTTAAATTCCCATTTCTGGCCATGTTGAAACCAGATCTCCGCAATAATCATTGCATCATAACCCCAAATGGGCTTAGTTGGCTTAGCTTTTTCCTTATTCTAATTTCTGCGCTAATTAATTTTAGTTAAATTTGATAGTCATATTTCACTTTAGAATCTGACGTAGCAAAGCAACTTCACTACAAATGGTCACTTAGGTATAGAAGCACAAAGTACTGAAGATTCTGGAATTCTGAAGCAAAACAGAAAATGCTGGAAATGCACAGGAGGTTTGGCAGCATCTGTTAGGGATGAAGGTAGAAGGCAGGAGAGATTAATTAACACAACGAATGATGGGAAGGCAGAAAGAGATGTCAATATGCAAATGAAGAAATAAAAGATGGTTCTTGATGAGCTAATAACGCCGGAATGACAAAAGCAGCCGCAGAAACAATAAATGCATAAATAATGTCAGCTCTGACAAAGAGTTATCTAGACTCGTAACATTAGCTTGCTCTCTCTCCATGGATGCTGCCTGACCCCCTGTGATCTCCAGCATTTTTTTGTTTTCAATGCATAAATAAATGGCAGGGGAGGTAATGAATTGAAGATGATGAACTCAACATTGAGCCTGGCAGGCTGTAAAGCAACTAATAAAAAGTGAGTGCTGCTCCCTGAGCTTATGCTGCATTTCATTGGAACAGCGGAGCAGACTGAGGATATAAAAGTCAGAATGTAAGTGGGCAGAGAATTTGCATTTCAATTGCACAAAACAGTTCCTGACTAAACAGCAAAGTTTGATATATTGCATAGTTACTTTGTTTCATGAGTTATTTGAGAAATTCAGTATGCACTACACATTTGCTTGTTGTTTCAGTGTGTTGCTGAAAGTGTGAGCACATGGAACAATAATTTCATAGGTTATTTAAATATTTTACACATAGATGAGAAAAAGTACTAGCTTTAATATCTATAGGCAATGCACTTAACAGTGATGTATGGAAATAGTTGAGGGATTCATTAGTAAAACAGAGGTTATAGCATTCATTATTAATATTAGAAAGTAAAACACAGATCTACTCTCCTGATACTTCAATTTTGATTAATCAATCAAATTCATAGCATAAAAGCTCAGTACAAAATTTAGGACCCAAAGTAGAGGTGTTGACGTCTTGAACTAAGTACCTCAGTTCTAAAAGCAAACTATTAAATGTATCTTTTAACAATATCTGCCTGACAGTTTGAATGAAAAGCATAATTTTCTTTTGTAATGTAAAGTATAATCATCAAGCATATAGCAGACATAAGAATATATATCTGACATACTATGCTTAATATGTTGATATGAAGAATAGGAGCTTAACATGTACTCAGATTGCAGTGATACTACAGGTCCATGTCTAAGATTCTTCTTTGGTCAATGGAAACTTTAATGACTTTGTACAACACAAGGCAAATCAGCTGATAATTTTATATCACTGAATAACAGAGGGTGGTTTACATGTGGAATGAACTTCCTGAGGAAGTGGTGGATGTGGGTACAATTACAATGTTTAAAAGACATTTGGCTTAGTACATGAAGAGGAAAGGTTTGGAGGGATATGGGCCAGGAGCAGACAGGTGAGACTAGTTTAGTTTGGGATCATGTTCGGCATGGACTGGTTGAACCAAAGGGTCTGTTTCTGTGCTGTATGACTTTATGGCTTTATGACTCTATATGTTGGCCTGTGTTCAGTGATCTGTTCTTGCTGCTGTCTATATAATACTGCCTGTACTTGTGTGGACACTTGTATTCAGCTTTACATCCGGCCAAGTTAGTGTCATACAGAGTAGTGGCTTCTCTCCGAAGTTGAAGATTGTTCATCATTAAATTTCCAAATTTTTCAGGCCACTTGCAATGTTTATTTTTTTGTACTAGATTGGTTTTAATGTGGTCAAGTCTCTGATTAAGTGGTGGGGAAATCTTTCAGAGGCTAATATAATGCAAAATCACTCTTGGAGATATGGGTCATGTCTGGAGATCAAGACCATCAATTTGACCAAAGTTAGATTAACACTGCTTCATTTCAATGAAAATCTGTGTTTTTTTTAAATCCACTGTTAAAACCCACTCACAATTTTTGTGTTATGGCTAGACATAGCAGCAGTGGGTGGCAAGGACTGGAAACATTTCACAGGAGGGAACTGTGTGCATCATATTAGATACAGGCACTGGCAAAGCACTCTGATCATGTTAAAACTTTAATGCTTAGAAATGGGATGGGAAGTATGATGCACACAGTTCCCTCCTGTGAAATGGTTCCAGTCCTTGCCACCACTGCTGCTGTGTCTAGCCATAACACAAAAATTGTGAATGGACTTTAACAGTGGATTTAAAAAAAACACACACACAAATATATAAATAAGGCTGGGTTGGTATGCCATTCAATTTAGATCCCAGATTTGACACCCACCCCCACCCCCCACTCCCAACAGATTTGTACTCCATGTGGTGTCCAACCAAAGGAAATTGAGACTGTTTTCTTTGAGGAGTGGCATTCCATTTCTCCCTGGGGATAGGTTTGACCCTTAAATAGATTTATACTCCAATTTCATGCTAGTCCAAAGCCGAAAGCACTTCACAAAGGTACTAAAACTGGAAGTATCATCTCGCACACCCCTTGTAATAAGACAAGGAATAAATGCAAAAGAACAATTTTATTACCAGCTCCGAACAATAAAGCCATGCTGGTAATTTAGTTAATCTGTTGCTTCCAAATCTGTGATTGCAATGTAAAAATAGCAGAGAATTACCACGTAAGCATGTTCAGCATATTGACATTAGTAGTTTTCCAACCTTAATCATTCAAGTTATATAAATACACTATTTAGATGAACTAAATCACACTGGACACTTCTCCTGGTACCCCTTTTCCTCTATCACCGAAGTCTATCCATGTCTTTGTCATCTCCAGAATTGTAAAGACCCCCTAACTGACCTCCCAATCTACACACCAGCAAACTTTGTTTCATCCAACACTGTGCTGCACAAGGTTTTGCTTATTGACCTACACAGGCTGTCTCTATCTCCCCCAGTTAGACTCATCTTAGAAGATTCAATCATATGACATCCAGGCACATGATATCAATTAAGTTTATAATACAGAACAGAAATGAATAGTCTACATTGTGTCCTATCTGTTTATTTCCTCATAAGTAGTTGATTTTTAACTTTTATATCTCATCTGAGATTGGTTGCCAAAGACAGAAAATATTGCTCTCTTTAACAACACTAACTCTCACCTTTGTCAAAGTTCATAACTTTGACCAAGGTGGCACGGTGGCACGATGGTTAGCACTGCTGCCTCACAGTGCCAGATATCTGGGTTCAATTCCCGCTTCAGGCGACTGACTGTGTGGAGTTTGCACGTTCTCCCCGTGTCTGCGTGGGTTTTCTCTGGGTACTCTGGTTTCCTCCCGCAGTCCAAAGATGTGCAGGTCAGGTGAATTGGCCATGCTAAATTGCCCATAGTGTTAGGTAAGGGGTAAATGTAGGGGTATGGGTGGGTTGCGCTTCGGCGGGTTGGTGTGGACTTGTTGGGCTGAAGGGCCTGTTTCCACACTGTAATGTAATCTGATAAGGTTCAAATTATATGTTGATTCTTAAAATTCATCAACTTATTATAGTTCCATCTTCTTTTGTATAGTTTTTATTTTGTGATTTGCACCTCTAAGAATTGGCAGTCAGTGGTATAATTTATTATGCTGTTGACAATTATTGAGCACTTCTGATTATAATTGTTTCAGTCACATCGAATATTACAGGAGAAAAATAAGCCTTTGATACGTACTGTGGACCCTATCCAAACCACATCACAGGTTGTATGGTGTTTCCATTAATTTTACAAAATACTGAAACAAATTGGATGCTATGATGCCTGGTGAATTTGGTAAAACTTATTTGTGATGGGTATTAATTGATACCCAGCTCTGAACTAAATTACAGATGTTCTCCTGGCTTACCAGAAGCAGCATCCAGGAGGTTAAATGTCCATCTGGGATGCTCCTGGGGAATCCTCGGCATTCAGCTTCAAATTTTTCATTCTTATTTGTAAGTTGTTCCATGGTTGGCTTTATCCATCCCTATCTCAAACTTCTTCCAACTCATCCAAACCCCCAGTTCTTCTGATTTTGGCATTTTGCTACACAGGCCATTCCATGTATAGTTCATGCTAATCGATGAACACTGCCTAACTTTATCCCACCTTCCTGTAGTTCTGCAGCTCCACAGAACTCAACTCTTCCAGTAAACATTCAAACACTTTATCCCATGGCTTCAGGCAGTGAGTTCCAGGACTACTATACTTTGGGTGAAAAATGTGTCCTCATCACATTTTCTACAATTATTTTAAATCTCTGCTCCCCTGTTCCCAACCTCTCTGCTCAGCTAAATAAGTCATCCATATTTCCTCAATCTAGGCTCATCATAATTCTGTACACCTCAATTAAGTCATCCTTTGATCTCATCTGTTCCATGGAAAACAGTATCAGCTTATCCAATAGCTAAAGTTCTGCAGTCCTGGCAACATCTCTGTAAATCTCTTCAGTGTCCAGTGAAATCTCAGCTTTCCTGTAAATTGGTGAGTAGTACAGCAGTGAGTGTTCAAGCTGTGGTTCAGCTGGTGTTATATACAACTCCGTCAAACCCTCCATGCTCTTATAATTGCTACCTCTGCTAATAAAGGGCAATGTGCCTTATACCTTCCGTCCCACCCTATAAAACTTGCCAATTCCATTATAGATGTGAAATCATACATTCCATAGTCCCTCGTATAATTCTATCGATTATAAATGTTTTACTCTTCTGTATCACCCAAAATACCTTCCTACTGCCATCCCATGGTTGGCAACTGTGCTTTCAGTCACCTGGTCTGTGTGCTCTAGAGTTCCTCACCTCGCTTTAACACCTTCTTTGAAGTTCAACTATTTTAGCAACTTTTTCTTGAATACGCCTAATATCTTTCTGTATAGCTCAAGCATCCATTGTTCCTACTTCTCTGGGCCGATTTTCCTTCCTGCATTATTGGTGTTATATAAATGCAAGTGATTGTTGCACTGAAATACTAGGCACCCTATATCCTGCAACTTCCCCAGAGTTGCTTCCCTTCCTGTGGGAATTCTGGCTTGTTTGTGTAAACAGGCTCCTGTCACAGATCCGCTACCAGCAAATGAGACTCTGCAATTCCATTTCAGGGAAGTTACCTTAGACAGCAGAGTGGGTTTGTAAATGTAAGGGTCTTGCAGTTCAAGCAGTAGCACTTTGCCTCTGAACTAGAATGCTCCAAGTTCAACTCCTAGTCGAGGACTTGCTGGTATCAGAGAAAGCCAGTCACTGGTGCAGACAAGTTAGTGTATGTTAGTATGTTCAGCTTGGAGAGATGGGGTGGTGTTAGCGGGGCAAGGGGGAACAGAGGAGTCCAGGCGTGAAACTTACGCACCAAATGGAACATTGGTGGTGACCGAATGGCATTGTGGTGACCCCATGGAAAAAGCTGAGAGAATGGTTCTTAAACTTATCAAATATCAATTCCATTGTAATTCTTGACTTTAACTAATTTTAACGTAGTTTGAATTCGTTTCCCGTTCCTTCTCAGAACTCGATTTTCAAAATGTCAAAACTTCCCTGGGTTAACCCTGCTCAAGAAATTAACACCTTGATGTCTGTCAATATTGAAACTGACACCAACCAGTTCTGGAATCAATAAAAAACAATAGTAATGGTCTAAGTTTTTGTTTATTCCCACTTGGACATAAACAGCTGGCTACAAAGTTAGATAGCGGTTTGCAAATCGCAGGGAGGAAGCCAATGACATTTCATTACGCGACCCTTAAATCCCTTGAATGGGAGGTTTCATTGAAACTTACGCTTTTTTGCCGCAGATGGACTTACGGTACCAGTTTCGACAAGTGCTGAAGTATTTCTTCTTGGTCCCGGCCACTTGTTGAAGGGCGCACACATTGGGTCTGCAAACAGAAACAAAAATATCAAGGTCCAAAGTGAACCAAGCGAATGAAATGGCATAATATTGTTGCAAATTCGACTTTGAGTGTGCAGGAGGCAGGGTTATAGTCACTTTACTAAATTACCCAGAAAAATTGCAACAGCAGGTTCTTTTTTGAGGTTGATAATTTTTATATTAGCACATTTTCAGTGTGTAATTGCATGGATTTCTAGACTTTTACTTTCAAAATGAGAATTTACTTACCCTCTATCCTTCGCTCTGATTCGACTGTGAGACAGTATCTTGTCATAGTAAGATGACTCGGCTTGATCAAAGGATGTCAAAACAAAGAGGCTGAAGGTGCCTAAAAATAAGAACTTCATCTCGGCTGCTCTGTCACCTTCTCGGCGGTGAAATTGGAATGGACAAGAGGAAAAGTAACTGGCAGCTTTTATACAACAGCTGAGCTCGAAGGAGGACCAGCCCAGATAACGCACCACTACCGCCTACCCCTGAAAAAAAAGGAGCGAGTTCACGAACAAAGTGACTGTGGATCACATCCAAAGCAGTAAAATACAGACTACCAGACCAATCTCCAGCCGGTTAGCCACACGCATGAATTATGAAAGTTACCGAGAAAGTCTAACATCCATTAAAATGCACATAACCGTTTGAAATTACTATGCCAAGCATGATATACGCCCACATCGTTTTCTAATGATAATTTTTACACTTTTATCCAAGTGGAAATTCAATCGTCAATGTTGCACCTCAGCAAGATAATTATTTGCACAAGTGAGTTACCTTCTGAAAAGTTGCTGCAAATTCCAGGGATTTGAGTTCCTCCCCCCCCCCCCGTGTATGTGTGTGTGTGTGTGTGTGTGAGAGAGAGAGAGATTAACCTCACTTTAACTTGTTTACTGTGATTTCCATTGATTAAATTCGAAGCAGACTAACTTCACCAGACTACGGTGTTTCAGTATCAACTCGCTGTGTTAACTTCTATTGTCTATCATTAAAATGTTTTAATTAATTTCAGCAACCTCTTTTTTCATCATCTGTTCCAGGATCTGTGACCTTTTCAACCAAGGAAACTGAAAAAAGTTCTGAGAACGAAAATAAGCAAAACAGCCACAAAGTAAAGATCCAAATAAACCATGCAGCATTTTTCGGCTCAGAACTTGTTATTTTGCAGTAGGAAATAGCCGCAATTTTGCGCGCTGTACAAATATTACATCTCGTTTTTCGTTTTTTAAAAGGATTCCTTCGTCTCTCCAAAACATTTTGGAAGTTTTATTGCAACAGAGATGCTATATTCGTGTATTTTTGCTATTATTTCGAGTAATTGTTTAAGAATGTTAGTGGATTTTCAATTTTCCACTTTCTCAGTGTAGTCCTCATTGCAAATTTCAAGAGAACAGCAAACTGCACCCAAAGTTTGAATCTGCTACCCTCTAGTGGCTGAATTCAATACTAAAGCTTAATTCCTAATAATTCCATTTCACGCTGTAGCTATGTTTAACTGCTACGAAATTCGTTAGGAGAGATTAACATTGATAGCAAATTAATAATAAAGAAAAACGGAAATGGCAGATGAATCAAACAGATATTTTTCATGTTGAGGATTCAAATAACATCCCAGAAATAATTGTGAACCAATAGTTGAAAAGCAGAGGAACGTAAAGCTATTTAAATCAAAAGGGAAAAGGGTGCTTAAAAATGACTCGAATTAAAGAAAGGGGTCATAAAAGAACTGGCAGCTGTGATTGTAGATCCATTGGGTTTACTTTTCCAAAATTCCCCCGATTCTGAAAAAAGTCCCTTCACTTTGGAAAATAGCAAATGAAAGTTCTCTCTTCAAAAAAGAGAGAGATGGCAGGACACTACAGGTTCAGTTAGTTTAACATCTGCAATCAGGAAAAGGCTGGAATCTATCATTAAGGAGGTTACAGCAGGGGACTTTAGAAGATGTAGGGAGAGTCACATGGTTTAATGAAAAGGAAATTATGTTTGTCTAATTTATTGGAATTCTTTGAGGAAGTAACAAGTAACTATCAATGCTGGCCAGCCACCAGTGCCCATGTCCCACAAATGACTAAAAAAAACATGATATAAATAAAGATTTATGCACTTGTTGTTCTTCACTGTGTCTCGCACCCGCATACCCATGACATGGGTACTGGTGAAAATATAAGCTATTAGGCAGTAGTGTGAGGAAAAATAAAAAAAAAACAGGAGATTTTGCCCGGGTGTTCCTGGAGAAGGAGCAAAGCATTGAAGTCACCGTTTCCAAACTTACAGCTGTTTGCTTCATTTCACTTTTTCATTGATCCCACCCAGGATCATGCATCGTGCAGACACACAAAGTGAAATACCAAATAATTAAACAATTGAAAATGACACTTACCTCTCCCATGTAAGTGTTCAAGACTGAAGAAGACTGCTCACAACCTTGTTGTCATATTTGCCCTTAATATGAACTCCTGCCCATATATCTGTGGCATCACTAATACTCTATTTATGGTAACATCTATTTCCCCCATAACATTGTCCAACCATGCCCATGCCTCTGCAAATCTGCTGGAAACCATCATCTATGCCTTAGTTATGGTTAAGCCTTATTATTTAACACATTCCTGGTCAACCTCCAAAAATTCTACTCTTTCACAGTTATACAAATCTCTGATTCCTGTGTCACAGCAAGTCCCAGAATTGGTTCCTGGTCAGCAGCACCTCAATTTTAAAATAATAATCTTTGTCTTCAAATCCTTCCATGACCTCCTCCCTTCCTATATCTATACCTATATTTATATCTATATCCTATATCTATAATCTCCGCCAGCCTCACTACCCTTCAAAATGTCTACATTCCCCTCATTTCAGTTTCTTGGACATCAGAGATTTTAATTGCTCCACCATTGGTCACTTTTGGAATATTGCGTGCAATTCTGGTCTCCTTCCTATCGGAAGGATGTTGTGAAACTTGAAAGGGTTCAGAAAAGACTTACAAGGATGTTGCTAGGATTGGAGGATTTGAGCTGTAGGGAGAGGCTGAATAGGCTGGGGCTGTTTTCCCTGGAGCAAAGGCTGAGGGGTGACCTTATAGAGGTTTATAAAATCATGAGGGGCATGGATAGGATAAAAAGACAAGGTCTTTTCTCTGGGTTGGGGGAGTCCAGAATTAGAGGCTATAAGTTTAGGGTGAGGGGGCAAGATATAAAACTGACCCACAGGGCAACTTTTTCACACAGAGGATGGTACATGTATGGAATGAGCTGTCAGAGGAAGTGGTGGAGGCTGGTTCAATTGCAACATTTAAAAGGCATATGGATGGTATATAAATAGGAAGGGTTTAGAGGGATATTGGCCTAGTGCTGGCAAATGGGACTAGATTAGGTTAAGATATCAGGTCAGCATGGATGAGTTGGACAGAAGGATCTGTTTCTGTGCTGTACAACTCTATGACTCTATGACTCTATGACCAATCCTTGGCCATTTGCCCTCGAATCATCTTGTGTTGTTCTGTGTCAAATTTTGTTTTACTGTGAACATCCTGGGGTGGCACAGTGGCTCAGCAGTTAGCACTGCTGCCTCACAGCGCCAAGGACCCAGGTTCAATTCCTGCCTCGGGCAGCTGTTTGTGTGGAGTTTGCACAATCTCCCAGTGTCTGCATGTGTTACCTCTGGGTGCTCCGGTTTCCTCCCACAATCCAAAGATGTGCAGGTTAGGTGAATTGACCATGCTAAATTGCCCGTAGTGTTCGGTACAGGAGTAAATGTAAAGGAATGGGTCTGGGTGGGTTGCTCTTCGGAGGGTCGGTGTGGATTTGTTGGGCTGAAAGGCCTGTTTCCACACTGTAAGGAATCTAAGAATCTAAAAAATATTGACTTTGTTGAAGGTGTTATATTAATGGTAGTTGTTACTGCATTTGTACTCACACCCACACAGCATGGATTACTAGTTAAATCCATTGTCTGCATAGGTCTAACTGCTCTCCAAGTCTCATAACATCCTGATTTGGATATTCATAATCCTTTTTGTCATTGAGTTTCACATTCGGCATTATTATGGGAATGAATGGATCCTCAGATCAGCAGCAATTTAATGCAACACTCACTCTTCTAAGCAAATAAGTATGGTCAGTAAATATAGCTAGGCCTATGAGGTCCAGAATCTAAGAATCACTTTTTAAAATTCAAATGTTTTTAAAAGATCATTATATGAAAACCTACATGATAAACATTGCAAACAGTGACCTCATAATTGGGGATTTTCCAATATGATTGTTAACCTTCATTGATTTAGGTAGAAAGTCGTTAAAGGAGAAATTGAGGACTGCAGATGCTGGAGATCAGAGCTGAAAATGTGTTGCTGGAAAAGCGTAGCAGGTCAGGCAGCATCCAAGGAGCAGGAGAATCGACGTTTCGGGCATGAGCCATTCCTGAAGAAGGGCTCATGCCCGAAACGTCAATTCTCCTGCTCCTTGGATGCTGCCTGACCTGCTGCGCTTTTCCAGCAACACATTTTCAGAAAGTCGTTCAAGCCAATAATACTGAAAACATATCCACTGCTTGCAGCTGTTTAGTTTCTTTGCAGAGCTGAAAATGTGTTGCTGGAAAAGCGCAGCAGGTCAGGCAGCATCCAAGGAGCAGGAGAATCGACGTTTCGGGCATGAGCCCTTCTTCAGGAAACCTTTCAGTGTATTAACTTTCATCTCATAAATCAATTATGATTTGGCCCAATTCTAATTGTGTCTATCTAATAGTTTCAGTATTTATAGCAGGATTAAATTTAATTGTACCCATCTTCAGTAACTGGCTAAGTCCACCATTACTGATACCTTAAACCAAGGTCTGAATTTGCTAATTGGCAAGAGGGCCAGTCAGAAACAATACAATTTTCCTCCAGTGATAATTTGATGTAGATATTTTGCTGGTCAGAAAATAAACTTTACATGGCCTTACTTATCCTTAATACGGAAACTGGCACATAATCATATAATTTAAAAGTAGAGGAAGGCATAATAGCTTAGTTCCTTTAGTGGTTACATCATTTTATTTTAAGAGACGTGTCATCGTTTCTTTGTATTTTATGTGAAAATGTTCTCACATTCTTTGGAAAATATTTCCAGTGTGGCTGCAACATCACATGTGTTTTTAATAGGAATGAGTTTTTTTTTGCTTTGGATTTCTCTTATTAAACAGAAAGGAAAATTTTGTTATTCCTGACCTTCAATCCAAAGCTACAACAGTTACTCCATCAAAACTCCTGTAAATCCCTCCAGACCCATGATAATGGATACGCCCAATGGCACAACACCATGTGATTTGTCTGTACTTCACAAATTTCTCTTTGTAACGCACATTTTAGCTTAATATTTTAAAAGGTAGCAGGCTAAAAAGTCTTTTGTTGCAACTGCATGCTGGGAAAATGGCTTTTATACTTTTGTCTGCGTGTGTGTGTGAAGGGTGGTCTTATTGAGGTTTATAAAATCTTGGGATAAGGTGAACGGCAGGTGGTCTTTCCCTAGGGTGGGGGATTTCATGACTAAGGGGTATATTTTTAAGATGAGAGGAGCAAGATTTCAAAAAGACGTGAGGGGCAACCTTGTTACAAAGAGAGTGGTTCACGTGTGGAATGAATATCCAGGAGAAGTGGTGGATGCGGGTCCAGTTACAATGTTTAAAAGGCATTTGGATAAGTACATGAATAAAAAATGTTTTGAGGGATGTGGGCTTGGCACAGGCAAGTGGGACTAGTTTAGTCTGGAATTACGGTCAGCATGGACTGGTTGGACTGAGGGTATGTTTCTGTGCTATATGACTCTATGACTCTATGTAGTACATAGGGAAGAATCTCACCAAGCTATTGCAATAAGTTATTGACAGATGTAAGCAGCTGGTTAAACTGTGACCAAGCACAGACAAGTTGGGGACAGTACTTAACCTGATCTGATTAGGATAATCCCAATGCATTTAAGCCCTACCAAATGGCACAGTGTACGTCAGCATGCTTATGTGTTGTCGCACTGGGTTTCCTTTCTGAAATATAAATGAAAGAAGAAATTAAAACTGGGGACTATAGAACAGTGAATTTGATACTGGTGTGGAATATCTGTGCAATAAAATTTCGGAGGAAGCATGTTCCGAACATTTGGAAAGCTTTACTGTTATTTGGGATTGACTCAGGGAATAAAGGACAGAAGTTTACCATTCCCTGGATGGTGAGCTTTTCGGATGGGGATGATCAATAAGATAATGGGGAACAGCATTGTGACAATTCACCTCTGCAATCCCGCTGCTGATACATCTACCCAGCAGTGGCCTGCAATGTGGATCAGTGTTTGTTCTTCAGAGGTGGACAGCCTTCGTGTAGTTAAAACCCTTGTATTAATGGCCACTTCACAGACACACTAATACTGCGTCAATGATGAGACAACTCTCTGCTGCATAGAGATGCTGTTGGATGACTGGAGGTGGCCTTCATGAAGCAGTGGAGCTAGAAAAGGCAGCTCCTGCAGCACTAACACCCTGTCCCTATGATTTCCAACCTAATAACGTTCTGCATTTTTGTTATGTGCCTGTCTGAGTTAATAGAACATAGAACATAGAAGAATACAGCGCAGTACAGGCCCTTCGGCCCTCGATGTTGTGCCGATCCAAGCCCACCTAACCTACACTAGCCCACTATCCTCCATATGCCTATCCAATGCCCGCTTAAATGCCCATAATGAGGGAGAGTCCACCACTGCTACTGGCAGGGCATTCCATGAACTCACGACTCGCTGAGTAAAGAACCTACCCCTAACATCTGTCCTATACCTACCCCCCCTTAATTTAAAGCTATGCCCCCTTGTAATAGCTGACTCCATACGTGGAAAAAGATTCTCACTGTCGACCCTATCTAAACCCCTAATCATCTTGTACACCTCTATCAAGTCACCCCTAAACCTTCTTTTCTCCAATGAAAACAACCCGAAGTGCCTCAGCCTTTCCTCATACGATCCTCATAGGTCTCCAGCCTATCTCAGCAGTGAGCAACTCTTCGATTAGTAGGCCACCTGCAATAACATTGCCAGACCAGTCCCTCTGTTGTATATGCAGGCTAAGCTTTCACTCTTCACTCTTATATCAGAACCCGAGAGCTCATAAACCCTAGGCCACAGCTGCAGCATTCATTCAAATGTCGCTGTTTCTGATGATGTCATGTTCCTTGATTAGCCGAAAGTATTTGTTAAGATGCTGTGTAGATTCAGTGAGATTAGGAAACAATATCAAAGGACTCATTGACAAATAATGCAATTTATTTATCTAAAAAAAAAGTAAACAATTCCAGGGAATCATGGCTAAAGAACTCAAGAACAGTGAAAGTGAATAGAATGGCTATTCAGAAATATAATTGGAGACCATCCCTGAACTGAAAACATAATACATGGATTCCAAAAGGACAGATCATACTTGATCAACGTTCATGAGTTCTTTGGATGGATTGATTGAAAGAATAAATCAAGTGGATGCAATCTATTTGTAGTTTTGAAAAGCATTCAGTAAAGTAGAACATTTTAGGCACGTGACTTAATAGAACATATGCAGTCACAGGACGTATCAGAATACGATTGAGAATATCTGATTTTAGGAAATGCCTTCCTTTTAATAGATGGGAACATCAGTTTCAAGAAACTGGCAAACAATCCTGAAGAAAGAGCAATTCAATTCGACCTTTGGTAAATATAACTCAAAGGGATTTTTTCTTGTGTTGCTGGAATGGTGGGAAATATATGCACAGCTAGGATTATAATAGTCACTTCGGTTGTATCTGGAAGAATCAGATTTTTTTCAAACCATTTCAGGAAATGCTTTGAAATTGAAATGTAAACCAGTGATGTCTCCATTATTCATATAATTTCCAGTCAAAGAAGCTAAAAGTTCCACTGTTTATAGGGTAGTTTCTTGGTGAAAACTAATAAGCCAGGAGAAAGGGCCATTGTCTAAATTTAAAATTAAATTATCATGTCTGAGAATTAAAGGGTTGTTTTGAAGTTAAAAGATAATTACTTTAAATTTCTGTTTGGAACATCCCAAGTTTGCCAAGTTGCAATGGAGGAGAAAGAGCCTTTTGTTTCTCACTTTACTCACAGGAATCAATCAGTTCTCAACTTGGGAGAAAGCAGAATGAGAGAAAGGGGGAAAGCAAAGGCCTTATAACAGGTGAACCTGTTAGGACAAGGAACTTAGAAACGATTTAGGGTCTTCATCTGACAAAGGAGCAGCGCTCTGAAAGCTTGTGATTTCAAATAAACCTGTTGGACTATAACCTGGTTGCATGTGACTTCTGACTTTGTTCAAATTTATGGATGACACCAATGTCAATAATATGGTTTGCACAGTGGAGGTCTATACTAACTTACTGGGAGACATTAATAAATTGGTTGAATTGTTGTATAATTGGCAAGTAAATATCAATATTTATAAGGGAGAAGTGATACACAGGAATTAGAAGCAACAGTAGGCTATTCAACTTTATGAGTCTGCCCTACTATTAAATATGGTCAGAGCTGACTTTATTGGGGTCTTAATTCTATTCGCTATCTATAGCCTATAACCCGTGGACTTCTATTTCAAACACACTAACTCCCCCACCTACCTTGATCACACCCCTCCCACGCCCCCTGCTATAAAAATGCAATCTCCTACTCTAAATTCCTCCACCTCCGCCATATCGGCTCCCAGGAGGACCAATGCCATTCTGGGACATCCCTGATGGCCTCCAATTTTAAGGACTGCAATTTTCCCTCCCACATGATCAACAATACCCTCCATTGCATCTCTTCCACTTCCTGCTCCTCCACTCTTGAACACCACCCATCCAACTGCAACAAGGGTAGAACCCCACGGTCCTCACCTTCTACTCCACTAATCTCTGGAAACAGCGCATTATCTGTATTTCTGCCATCTACAATAAGACCCCAAGGGCATTTTTCCCTCCCCACCCCTATCTGGGTTCTGCAGAGACCATTCCTTCCGTGACTCCTTCAACCCCCACCAACCCACCCGGCACCTTCCCTTGCCACCACAAGAGGTGTAAAACCTGTGTCCACTCCTCCCCCCTCACCCGGCCCCAAAGGATCTTCTCATATGTGGCAGAGATTTTCCTGCACATCCACCCACCTCACCTACTGCGTCCATTGCTCTCGATATGGTCTCTTCTACATCAGGGAGCATTTCAGGGAACATCTCTGGGATACATACACCAAACAACCCCACCATCCTTGGGCCTACAATTTCAACTTCCCTTCTTACTCCCCGAAGGACGTTCAAGTCCTGGGCCTCCTCCACTGCCAAATCAAAGCCACCGCCTATCAGAGGAAGAACGCCTCATCTTCCTCCTTGGGACCCTCCAATCACACGGCAACAATATTGACTTCACCAGTTTTCAAATCCCCCCTCCCACCACCTCATCCCAGATCCAACCATCCAACTTGGCACCGCCCTCTTGACCTGTCCTACCTGTCCAGCTTCCTTCCCATCTATCTGCTCCACCCTCCCCTCTGACCTATCACAATCACCCCTGACCTGCATCTACCTATCACCTTCCCATCTATCTTCCCACAGTCCCACTCCATCCCCTTATTTATCTCTCAGCCCCTTTCACCCTCCACATTCCTGATAAAGGGCCTGAAACGTCGACTCCCCTGCTCCTTGGATTCTCCTCACATGATCTGCTGTGCTTTTCCAGCACCACTCTTTTTGACTCAGCCTATAACCCTTGACTCCCTTGTCCATCTAAAATCTATCTAGTACTGTCTTGAAGAAATGCATGGCCCAGTCATGAATGTCTTCTGAGCAAGAGAATTTCACAAGCTAAATTATCCTCATCTCTGTCTTAAGAGGGAGATCCCTTATCTTTAAGCTAATGAAGCAGGCCATGTTCATATTCAGCATGAGTTGGACAACATCCAGACTTTGGCTGGCAAATCTCAAAAGCTGAGCTTCTGCCCCTTTATGTAAAGCTTTTGATATGGATCATATCAATCGACACCAGTGGGTTTAGACATATGAAATCCAACTGCAAATCATATAAGCTTATTCACTTTTATACAAAACCTGAATTCAAGCTAAGATCTAAGTAGAAAGGGAGGTGAGATTAATTCAATGTTAAGCATTGTCCAGGAAATTTGTCCTGTGTTGGGTGATTTTTGTGTCAGTTACAGGATTAATATCAGTATGTTATGGGTCACTATAAATTACTAATGTCAAGAAATATAATGGAAATACTGTTTCATTCATTCAAGTGTTCTGAGTTCAAAAGAAGGTCATTGGCTCTTTATCTGCTACTACTTCAGCCTGTGGTGTTCTTGATTGTTTTGTCAGTAGTGAGTGTCTCTTGCTGCCTTTTCGCTGGCAATGTGAGAAGGCAGATCTATGTCTCGTTCCAAGTCCATCTCGACTGCGACAGGAGTTGAACCTGGGCTGCAAGCACTATTCTTTTAGATTTCAATCTCCCCATATGTATTTTCTTTTCTTATTTCAGATTTCCAATAATTCATTTTTATTCCCTTTTTTATATTTAGTTTCTCGAGTGAAATATACATCATCACATTTAAATAATTCTTGTTAATAATAGAAAATATCCAAGAAAAATTTACGTAATAGTTTGATAAGAATTATTCATCATGGCTGTCAGCGTGTTGAACAAAATGACAAGAGAGATAGTGACCTATGTTTCAGACATGGTGCCACCTACAATAGGAATTCACACTTATTTCATATTGGTTAATGAGACCAAATATTGATCTGAACTGTGATTGGAGAGTTTCAAATAACCTGCAAACAGCATCCATAACCTACAAACACGAGAATGACATCTTAGTCCGTAAGTTCTTTTGTGCCTTTGAATGGAATTAGGGATGGTTTGCAAACTAACCCTATATATCTATTTTTGTTCCATAATCCTTTCAAAACTTCTTCTTCTCTAGGTAGCATTCTTAATAATTTGAGGGAAACCAAGCTACTATAACCTCATTTTAATTCAGAATGGGGAGGGAAGCAGGCACCAGATGTTGTCCAAATGATACTGCACATGTAACACGACCTGCTTCATTAACATAAAAATAAGTGATCTCCATCTTAAGATAGAGATGAGGAGAATTTGGTCTGTTGAATTCTCTTCCTCAGCAGACAGTGATGACTGGGTCACCATCCCCCCACCTCCATTCAGGTTCCCAAACAGCCCTTCCAGGTGAGACAGAGGCTCACCTGCCTCTCTTCCAACCTAGTTTATTGCATCAGGTGCCCCTGCTACATCGGGGAGACCGAATGTAAACTTAGGGAATGGTTCAATGAGCGTCTCAGCTGGGCCCACCATGGTTGACCAGACCTCCCAGTCACTGCCCACCGTGCTGCCTATTGAGCCTATTGAGTCCATAATGACCTTTCAAAGAGCATTCCACCCAGACTTACCACAACCAAACCTCCCCCCCCCCCCCACCCCCCCCGACTCTTTCCCTGTAACCCTGCATTTCCCATGGCTTATCCACCCAGCTTGCACATCTCTGGACACGATGGGCAATTTAGCATTGCCAGTCCACCTAAACTGCATTTTTTGGACTGTGGGAGGAAACCAGAACACACACCAGGAAATTAATGCAATCAGAGGGAGACTGTGCAAAATCCACTCAGACAGTTGTGGGAGGGTGGAATTGAACCGAGCTTCCTGGCACCCACCAGTGACAGATACCCTGCAAGATGTCAGCTCAGAGATGACAGCTTGTTTTCCAGGCTTCACAATCTTGCACTGTCAGCCAATCACTCAGATGTGTCACAGCCAACGGTTCACTCCATTTCACATTCCTGGAGCATTCTAAGGGTGTGAAAGATTATGAGGCATCTGGATGGGTGGTCTTGATGGCTTGTTTCCATTTGTGGTTTTCTGCAATTGTATGTTCACATTAATGCCTCAGACCTGAGATATGATTTATAGTGAGCTATATGGATATGAACATTTTGATAGCGCATCAGCCACAGATGTAACATACTTGCAGATTTGTACATAGGACTGCCGATATAATTTTGAAAAATATCTGTACCCAGACCTTATTTAAATTAATGCTGAATGAAGTCTTCAAGATGAGAGCATACAGAAATGCCTCAGTCAAATGCACCTGCCAACATCATCAAATGTTCAAAGATTAAGTATTTTATCACACATTGTCCAAAATTCATAAGCAGGCAAGATTCGATCTGAAGAAAGGTCACTGGACTTGAAATGTTAACTTCGCTTTTTGTCCATGGATGTTGCCAGAACTGCTGAGTTTCTCCAGTAATTTCTGCTTTTGTTTAAGATCCAGTTTGAATTTGTAGTTCAATAATATTTATTAATGGATGATAAGAGAAACAATGAGAAAATGCAAGGTTAACATTACTTTAAGGGATAATGGTTATAACAATGTTTCAGTTAGTTGTGCACAATATTGGTTGCTGTTGAAAGTTTCAAGGGTAAACATTACTATAAAGCTATGTCACATATTAATGAATTAAGTTAAAGTACTGAACCTGAAATATATTGATCTCATGTTAGTCAGAAATTTATTGTTGCAAGTAAAAATTCTCTAATTTTTATTACATCATTAATGGGCTGAGTGAAATTCTTGAATTTTCTTTTTGATAATGTACTAGTTTGAACAGATTAACATGTTGCAAAAACAGTGAACAGATAAATGCCACTTTAAGGTTTACCATTCATTAAAAACAGTGATAGAGTAATCATTCTCCTAAGATTTAATTTTATGAACCTGTACTATTGGTGGAGAGCAGTACACATTGGATAACATAAGCACTGCGCAACCTGCTTTTTCCTGTATTTCAGGGAGGCTGTAATGTTTGTCTACTGCCACCCAGTGTACATTAACATCTATTGCACATTGGGCTGGAGTTAGTTTAGTCTTTTCAGCAATTTAAATTTATACAATTTTAAAGATCCCAGTTACTGTTAATACTGAGCAAATCAAATTCTAGAGTGAAACCTGGCTTGATAGATACTTGATAGAATTACAGAATAATTCACTTTTAACAGAAAAAAGAGATGTGTTTTAAAAAAAGGAACTATGAATTGCATTATATTAGACAAAAGATCGGAAAAACCTTATTACAGACACCAGATAAAAAGAAATCAGCCTTCACACTATTTTTTTTATCCCATTAGTATCCTGATATGCATCCAAACCCAATGAAGAGTCACCACACTAAGGCTTCTTGCTCACAGTGGTGCAAATGTACCCGGTTTCCTTTCAGTGAAGTATTGTGCATTCATTAGATGCTATTTTTCTTCAGTTGAATCTCTCCCTGAAACACCTAAGCCAAGCTAATCTGATCATTATTGTAACATCAGAGCAAACACAAACATTTACTAAACTGAATTTCAAGCAGTTTTCTTGCCAGATTCCTCACTTAAGAGTTTAAAACTTCAGCCTCCACTGTCTAGCACACCCATATGCTGACTGACTGACTTTCTGGAATAAACACAGAGAACAATGGAGAACCTCAGCAGGTCTGTCAGTATCTGTGAAGAACAAAGCAAAGTTAATATTTTGAGCCCAATGTAAGGAAGAGTCATGCCAAACTTGAAACAGTGACTGTCTCTTTTTCCACAGATATTGTCAGGTCTGCTAAGTTTCTCTAGCATTTTCTATGTTTGTTTCAGATTTCCAGCATCCACAGTGTTTTGCTTTTACTTGACTTTCTGGATTGTTCTCTGTGTGTCACTGGATACCTGTTGCTAGCAAAAGCTCTGATTTTGTTACCTCAAATTTTTATTTTAAATGCACTGAACTGTTAACTGCATCTCTAATTCAAGATTGTAAAATTTCACTATAAAATGCGTTTAAACAAAATACGCTTCCAGGCTCTTTGGCATCAAGTCCCCAAGTTCAAAAATGACCATGTCTAGTCCTCACCCAGTTTAACACTCAAAATACAGCACATAAATTAAACTTAAAGATAAACATTGTTATGAACATATGAACACATAGATAAGGAACAATTTAAGGTCACTTGGCCATACAAGTCTGTTCTGCCATTCAGTGAGATCATGGCCATTCTGATTTTTACCTCAACTCCTCATTCCTGGATATCTCTGATAATCTTTCATTCCCTTGTAATCACGAATCTGTCTATCTTGGCCTCAAAAATATTTAAAGATTCTAACTCCACTGCCTTTTGAGGAAGAGAATTCCAAAGACTCACAACTCTCTGAAAGAAAAATATGTTTCCTCATCACTATCTTAAATAGGCAGTCCCTTATTTTTAAACTGTGATCTCGAGTTCTAGATTCTCCTATAAGAGGAAATATGCCTTTCACATCCACTCAGTCAAGTCTGCTCAGAATCATGTTATGTTTAAATTAAGTCACCTCTGGCTCCTTCTAAACTCCAGGGGACACAGGCCTACCCTGACTAGCTTTTCCTCATAAGACAATCCACCCAGTCCTGAGATTAGTCCAGTAAATCTTCTCTGAACCGCTTTCAATGCCTTCACATCCTTCCATAAGGAGTGTCCAATATAGAACACAGTACTCCAGATGTGGTCTCAACAATGCCAGATGAAGCTTAACCTCCCCACTCTTGCATTCAATTTCCTTCATACCAAACATAGTATTCTATGAACTTCCCTGACTTACTTTACTTACTGTACCGGCATATTAAGCTTCTTTAATTCATGCACAATGATCGTATAGTCTTTCTGCATCTCAGAGCTCCGCTGCTCTAACCATTTAGATAATATACTTTTTAATTTTTTGTGCCAAAATGGTCAACTTTGCAATTTTCAACATTGCACTCTATTTGCTAGATCTTTGCCTATGTAACCTATCTCTGTCCCTTTGTATGCTACATGTGTCCTCTTCATAGAAACATAGAAAAAAGAAGCAGGATCCGGCCATGCAATCCTTTGAACCTGGTCCACCAGTCAGTAAGGTCACATCCAATCATCCAACTCAACTGCCTATTCCTGCATTTCCCCCATACCCTTTGATCCCTTCAGCCTGACGTGCGATATTCCACTCCTTCGTGAAATCATGCTATGTTTTGGCCACATCTGGTTTCTGCTTTCTTCACAATTCAATTCCCTACCTGTCATCAGCAAATGTAGCTACCTGACCTTTGATCCCTTCCTCCTCATCATTTGTATCAATTGTGAAGAGTTGAAGCCCTAGCACCAAACTCTGTGACAAACTGCTCATGACCTTCTGCCAGCCTGAAAAGAAGCTACTTATTCCTCTTCTCTGCTTCCTCTTAACAAGCTAATCTTCTATCCATGCCAATATGTTACCCTATACCATGGGCTTGCATTTTCCACAATAACCTTTGATGTGACACCTTATCAAATAGGAGAAAGTGAGGACTGCAGATGCTGGAGATTAGAGTCGAGAGTGCGATGATGGAAAAGCACAGCAGGTCAGGCAGCATCCGAGGAGCAGGAGAATCGACATTTCGGGCATAATCTTCATCAGGAATGAGGCTTGTGGACCGAGAGGTTAGAGAGGTAAACGGGAGGGGGTGGGGCTGGGGGGAAGGTAGCTGAGAGTGCAATAGGTAGATTAAGGTGGGGCTGATGGTGATAGATCGGAGAGGAGGGTGGAGCAGATAGGTGGGAAGGAGGATGGACAAGTAGGACAGGTCATGAGGGCATGACCTCACCTCCCAACACCAAACCATCATCTCCCAGACCATACACAAGCTCATCACCTCAGGGGATCTCCCACACACAGCTTCCAACCTCAGAGTCCAGGAACACCACACTGCCTGGTTCTACCTCCTATCCAAGATTCACAAACCTGACTACCCTGGCTGACCTATCGTCTCAGCCTGCTCCTGCCCCACCAAACCCATCTCCACATACCTTGATACTGTCCTATCTCCACTGGTCCATGAACTCCCACGTATGTTCGGGACACCACCCACACCCTCCACCTTGTCCATGACTTTCGTTTCCCCAGCCCCCAATGCCTCATCTTCACCATGGATCCAGTCCCTATACACCACTATCTGCCATGATGAAGGCCTCCAAGCCCTCCATTTCTTCCTCTCCTGGCATCCTCACCAGTATCCTTCCACTGACACTCTCATTTGTTTGGGTAAACTGGTCCTCACACTCAATAACTTCTCCTTCAAATCCTCCCGCTTCTTCCAGTTGAAAGGGGTAGCCATGGGCACCTGCATGGGCCCCAGCTATGCCTGTCTCTTTGTCAGTTACATGGAACAGTCCATCTTTCTAGAGTTACACTGGCACCACTCCCTACCTTTTCCTCTGCCACATGGATAACTGCATCGGTGGCACCTCATGCTCCCAGTTCATCACTTTCACCAACACATTCCACACTGACCTTAAGTTCACCTGGACCACCTCAAACACCTCCGTCCCCTTCCTGGACCTCTCTATCTCCATCAACAAGTGACGGACTCAACAAGGACATCTGCAAACCCACCGACTCCCACAGCTACCTGGACTACACCTCCTCCCAACCTGTGTCCTGTAAAAACACTATCCTTTATTCCCAATTCCTCTGCCGCATCTGCTCTCAGGAGGACCAGCTCCACCACAGAACACACCAGATGGCCTCCTTCTTCAAAGACTACAATTTCCCCTCCCACATGGTCAATGTTGTCCTCCAGTGCATCTCATCCTCTTCCAGCACCTCTGCCCTTGAACCCCACCCTTCCAACCGCAACACGGGCAGAACCCCCGGTCCTCACCTTCCACCCCCACCAACGTCCGTATACATTGCATTATCCTCCGCCATTTCCGCCATCTACAAACAGACGCCACCACGAGAAGTATATTTCTCTGTCTAAGGCCCCAAAGGAGCATTCCACATCCAGCATAGATTTACCTGCACATCCACACATGTCATTTCCTGTATCCTTTGCTCCTGATGCGGTCTCCTCTACATTGGGGAGACAGGAAGCCCACTTGCAGAATACTTTACAGAACATCTCTGGGCCACATGCACGAAGGAACCCCACCACCCTGTGACAGACACTTTAACTCCCCCTCCCATACCGCCAAGGACAAGCAGGCGCTGGGCCTCCTCCATCGCCAAACCCTAGCCACCCAAAGCCTGGAGGAAGAACACCTCATCTTCCACCTTGAGATCCTAAAACCACATGGGATTAAAGTGGACTTCACCAGTTTCCTCATTTCCCCTCCTTCCACCTTATCTTAGTTCCAACCTTCTAACTCAGCACCACCCCCATGACCTGTCTTTCCTGTCTATCTTCCTTCCCACCTATCCGCTCCACCCTCCTCCGTGATCTATCACATTACCCCCACCTTCATTTATCTATTGCACTCTCAGCTACTTTACCCCCAGCCCCAACCCTCCCATTTATCTCTCTATCTCCTTGGCTCACAAGCCTCATCCCTGATGAAGGACCTATGCCCAAAACGTTGATTTCTTTTGCAGCAGAGAGCGGTGGGAACTGGGCAGAAGTGAGGTTGGAGCACAGGAGCTGTTGGGAAGGTTCATGAGTTCTACTTAAGTACTTACCTCGAAGCCAGCAGTCTTTCTTTGCAGCAGAGAGCGGTGGGAGCTGGGCGGAAGTGAGGTCGGAGCACAGAGGCTATTGGGAAGGTTAGTGAGTGCTATTTAAGTAGGTGTGTTCTAATTAGGAGATTACATCACAGTTGAAGACGGTGAAGACATGACTGCCAAGCTGATTCAGTGTGCTGCATGCATGATGTGGGAGGTCAGGGACACTGATGGTGTCACTGGCTCCTATAGCTGTGGAAAGTGTGTACACATTCAGCTTCGGAAGGAGCATGTTGCAGCACTGAAGAAAGAACGAGATGACCTCAGGCTCATTCGAGAGAATGAGAATTTTCTGGACAGGACCTTAAGCAAGGTCATTACACCGAGCATACCAGAAGAGAGAAGGGAGATGATGATGAGGAACAAAGAGATGATTCAAGTACAAGAGACCCCGGGGGAAGTACCTCTCGTGAACAGGTTGACTCTCTTGGAAATTGTCGAGAGAGATGACACTGCCAGTCCGAGAGGCGGACAGGTCTGCCAATCGAAAATTGGCATGGAGGCAGAGCCAAGGAATCAGACATCATGCAGAGCTGTGGTAATAGGGGACTCCATAGTGAGAGGAGCTGAAAGGGGTTTCTGCAGCAACAGGCAGGATTTGAGGATGGTGTGTTGCCTTCCTGGTGCCAGGATCCATGACATCACCGACAGAGTGCAGGCGATTCCTCAAGGGCCAAGGTGAAGACCCAGAGGTGGTGGTGCATGTCGGCACAAATAACATCGGGAAGAAGAGGAGGGACATTCTACAGCAGGGTTTCAGAGAACTCAGAAGATGGCTGAAAAGCAGGACTTCCAGTGTGGTTATCTCCGGTTTGCTTCCAGATCCTCAGGCTGGTGAGGGCAGGAACAGGGAGATAATGGACTTGAATGTGTGGCTGAGGAACTGGTGCAGGAAGCAAGGATTTAAATTCTTAGATCACTGTGGTATTTGCGGTAAGAATAATTTATACAAGAGGGACGGGTTGCACCTTAATAGGTGTGGGACCAGCATTCTGGCAAGCAGGTTTGCCACTGTAACACAGGTATGGTTAAACTAAGTAGTTGGGAGGGAGGGGACAAACGGGAAATTCAAGAAGGAAGTTAAAGGGAAAGTGAGAATAAGAGAAGTTAAGAAAGACAACAGAATCAATGGAGCAGAAAACTCAAGAAGGGATCATACAGTATGGTCAAGTGAAATAGGGATTGATAGGAAGGGTGAAGGGAGTAACAAATGAAAAATATCATATATGAATGTATGAAGCATAAGAAATAAGATGGATGAGCTTGAGGCTCAGTTGGAAATTGGCAGGTATGATGTTGTGGGGATAACTGAGACATGGTTTCAAGTGGACTGGGCCTGGGAAATGAATATTCAAGGCTATACGTGTTATCAAAAGGACAGACTGATGGGCAGAGGGGGCGGGGTGGCCCTGTTGGTGAGGAATGACATTCAGTCCCTTGTGAGGGGGGTCATAGAATCAGGGGATGTAGAGTTAGTATGGATAGAGCTGAGAAATTCCCAGGGGAGAAAGCCCCTAATGGGAGTTATCTACAGGCCCCCAAACAGTAGTCTGGATGTAGAGTGTAAGTTGAATAAAGAGTTGAAATTGGCCTGTTGCAAATGCATTACTACAGTTGTTATGGGGGATTTCAACATGCAGGTAGACTGGGAGAATCAGGATGGTACTGGACCCCAAGAAAGGGAGTTTGTGGAGTGCCTCTGAGATGGATTCTTAGAACAACTTGTACTGAAGCCTATCAGGGAGAAGGTAATTCTGGATCTGGTTTTGTGCATCGAACCAGATTTGATCAGGGACCTTGAAGTAAAGGAGCCATTAGGAAGTAGTGACTATAATATGAAAAGTTTTAATCTGCGATTTGAGAGGGAGAAGGGAGAATCAGAAGTGTCAGTATTGCAGTTGAACAAAGGGAACTATGGAGCTATGAGTGAGGAGCTGGCCAAGGTTCAATGGTTCAATACCATAGCAGGGATGGCAGGTATTTCTGGATATAATGCAGATGGTGCAGGATCAATTCATTCCAAAGAGGAAGAAAGATCCTAAATCGAGGCCGAGGCGGCTGTGGCTGACAAGGGAAGTTAAGGACTGTATAAAGATAAAAGAGAAGTATAACATAGCAAAAATGAGCCGGAAGCCGGAAGACTGGGAAACTTTTAAAGAGCAACAGAGGAAAACTAAAAAGGCAGTATGCAGAGAAAAAAATGAGGTACGAAGGCAAACTGGCCAAAAATATAAACGAGCTTTTTTAGGTATGTGAAAAGCTTTTTTAGGTATGTGAAAAGAAAAAAAATGGTTAAGACTAAAATTGGGGCCTTGAAGACAGAAACGGGGAACAAGGAAATGGCAGAAGAGTTGAATAGGTACTTTGGATCTGTCTTCATTGGGGAAGACACAAGCAATCTTCCAGATGTAGTAGTGGCTGAAGGGCCAAGGGTAATGGATGAACCAAAGGGAATTTATATTTGGCAGGAAATGGTGATGGATAGACTGTTAGGATGAAGGCTGATAAGTCCCTGGGACCTGATGGTCTGCATCCCAGGTACTTAAGGAGGTGGCTCTAGGAATCGTAGACGCATTGGTGATCATTTTCCAATGTTTTATAGGTTCCGGCTCAGTTCCTGCGGATTGGAGGGTGGCTAATGTTGTCCCACTTTTCAAGAAAGGAGTGAGAGATAAAACAGGGAATTATAGACCAGTTAGCCTGACGTCAGTGGTGGGAAAGATGCTGGAGTCAATTATAAAAGATGAAATTATGACTCATTTGGATAGCAGTAACAGGATAGGTCAGAGTCAGCATGGATTTATGAAGGGGAAATCATGCTTTGCTAATCTTCTGGAATTTTTTGAGAATTTTATGAAGATGGAAAAGGGAGAGATAGTGGGTGTAGTGTACCTGGACTTTCAGAAAGCCTTTGATAAAGTCCCACATAGGAGATTAGTGAGCAAAATTAGAGCACATGATATTGGGGGCAAAATATTGAATTGGATTGAAAATTGGCTGGCTGACAGGAAGCAAAGAGAAATGATAAACGGGTCCCGTTCGGAATGGCAGGCAGTGACCAGTTGGGTACCATAAGGTTTGATGCTGAACCGTAGCTGTTTACAATATACATTCATGATATAGATTAAGGTACTATAAGTAATATTAGCAAATTTGCTGATGACACAAAGCTGGGTGGCAGGGTGAAATGTGAGGAGGATGTTATGAGATTACAGGGTGACTTGGACAGGCTAGGTGAGTGGACAGATGCATGGCAGATGCAGTTTAAAGTGGATAAATGTGTGGTTATCCACTTTGATGGCAAGAACAGGAAAGCAGATTACTATCTAAATGGAGTCAAGTTAGGTAAAGGTGAAATATAACAAGATCTAGGTGTTCTTGTACATCAGTCAATGAAAGCAAGCATGCAGGTACAACAGGCAGTGAAGAAAGCTAATGGCACATTGGCCTTCATAACAAGAAGAATTGAGTATAGGAGCAAAGAGGTACAGGGCCTTGGTGAGATCGCACCTGGAGTACTGTGTGCAGTTTTGGTCCCCAAATTTGAGGAAGAACATTCTGGCTGAGGGAGTACAGCGTAGGTTCACGAGGTCAATTCCTGGAATGGCGGGACAATCATATGTTGAAAGATTGGAGCGACTGGGCTTCTATGCACTTGAGTTTAGAAGGATGAGAGGGGATCTCATTGAGACGCATAAGATTATTAAAGGATTGGACACTCTGGAGGCAGGAAGCATATGTCCGCTGATGGGTGAATCCAGAACTAGAGGACACAGTTTAAAAATAAGGGGTAGGCCATTTAGAAAGAGTTGAGAAGAAACTTCTTCACCCAGAGAGTGGTGGATATATGAAATACTCCGCCCCAGAAGGCAGTGGAGGTCAAGTCTCTGGATACTTTCAAGAAAGAGATGTATAGAGCTCTTAAAGATAGTGGAATCAAGGGCTATGGGGATAAGGCAGGAAGAGGATACTGGTTGATCAGCCATGATCATAATGAATGGTGGTGCTGGCTCGAAAGGCCAAATGGCCTACTCCTGCACCTAATGTCTGTTGTCTATTGTCTATTGATTCTCCTGCTCCTCAGATGCTGCCTGACTTGCTGTGCTTTTCCAGCACCACACTCTTGACTTTATCAAATAAGCTCAGGAAATCTAAGTACAATACATCCCACTGATTCCCTTTATCTACACCTCAAGTTACTTCTTCAAAATACTCCAAAGATTAGTTAAACATGATTCCCCTTTGACAAAACTGTATTGGCTCGATCAGATTATCTCAAGTGCCCTGTTATAGCGTCTTTAGTGATCATTTCAAACACTTTCCCTATAATAGATGTTAAGCTAACTAGCCTGTACTTTGCTGCTTTCTGCTTCCCTCCCTTTATAAGAAAAGGAGTTATCTTAGTTATTTTCCAATCTAAAGGACCATCCCTGAATCTAATGAGGGGGCCTGTATACTACTCTACCCAATGTCTTCTTTTCATTTTAATTCCTTACCTCAGATGAGTTGCAGCCAAAGGCTATATACAAGTGAAGGTTCGGCCAGCTACAAGTGCATGATTGGTCTGTAGAATAGAGACCAGTTATCTATGACAAATGCCTTCTGCCTGCTAACAACTACATGTTTGGCTTTCAGGTAGCTGGTGTATTGTGAACAAGATAGGGAGAAGCTATCGGATCTCTGCAAGCTAAGGAATTGTTGTTACCTCTGCAATAAAAATACACTTCAAGTCTGAAGATAACCATTTTATTTTTTCCTTCAGCAGTTGCTTTAAGCTGTGACTTTTTAATGTCGAATCAGAGACCTCTATAAGTGTGACTAGTCACCCTGTCATCCAATTGTAAACAATTGAAGGTATGCGGAGAAAGAAGATCGAGACACAGTGTTTGAATGATCTGAAGAATCATCTCAGCAAATCCTCTGATGGGGTCACTGAACTCCATTCTCAGATTTACCCTCTGTCCATAATATTCATGATTTTGAGCTAACAACACAGAAGGAATAATGATATATTTCCAAGTTAGGATGGTGAGCGGTTTAGAAGGGATCTAGCAGAGGTGACATTCCATGTATCCGTTGCCCTTGACATTCTAGATGTAGTGGTTATGGTGCTAAGAAACCTTGTTAAATTTCTGCAGGGCACCTTATAGATGGTACACTGCTGCTATTAAGCATCAGTGATAGAGGCGTGAATATTTGTGGAAGTGTTGCTCATCAAGTGCTAACTTGTCATGGATAGTTTCAAGTCTCTTGAGTGTTGTTGGAGCTGTTCTAATTCAAACAATTAGGATGTATTCCATCACACTCCTGATTTGTGCCTTGTAGATAGTAGATAGGCTTTGGAGAATCAGGAGGTTATTCAATGCAGGAGTCCTAGCATCTTCAAAAACACCAGCAACGGTGCTCCATCAAGATCCTCCGCTCCACGCTTGCAGCAATGCGCCGGTACCTAACCTCTCTACAGTCTGCCCTGCCTCAGCTGAGGGCCACACTCTCTCAGAATTGCAAAGGACCCACTCTGTACTACATCCTCAGGAGAATCCATACTCTCAACAAACAGTATTTCAATTCCATCTCAAACATCAAAAACTGTAAGTACAACAAACTTTTATCTACCCACCTCCATAACCAGCGCTCCTCAAACATTCCAGAAGATTCCCCTGGCCACGGAAACACCATTAGCCATGCGGCTGATGCAGCTACCACCACCACGCTGATTGATGATGTCACTTCTGCCCCCATCATGGCCACTCCCACAGCCACTTCCAGCCCTCACATCATCGCCGATGCCACACCCTCAGTGACTTCCGCCACCCCTACTGCCATGTCTGCCACCACTTCCGCCCCCACCAGCGCCACTCACCTGCATTCTGCTGACACGTCCCCCACAGACCCCACTGTCACTATCCCCACCCCCCAGAACCCCGAGGGGAACACTACCCCTGCTCATGA
>NC_057715.1:91048756-91087527 GCF_004010195.1 Chiloscyllium plagiosum
GAGGCGGTGGATGGGAGATCCCCCGAGGTGATGAGGTTATGGACGGTCATCACCCTCACCTTGACCTCTTTCCACCTATCACATTTCCGACGCCCCTCCCCCAAGTCCCTCCTCCCTACCTTTTATCTTAGCCTGCTGGACAAACTTTCCTCATTCCTGAAGAAGGGCTTATGCCCGAAACGTCGATTCTCCTATTCCCTGGATGCTGCCTGACCTGCTGCGCTTTTCCAGCTACACATTTCCAGCTGGGGAATATTCCAGGCCATGAGATAGCAGATTGTGTTGGAGCATCATTCTGCTGTTTCTGATGGCCCCCCTACACATCATAATGTCCAGTTTGGAATTGCTAGATCTATTCTAAGTCTGTCCCAATTTAGCACGGTTCTAATGCTACACAACGCAATAGAGTATATTCTGGGTGTGAAGAAGGGACTAAGGGAACTAGGCTCCACAAGGACTTTGCAATGATCATTCTTACCAGTACTGCCATTAACAGATACGCCTGCAGGTGGCAGATTGATGAGGATGAGATCAAGAAGGTTTTTCTCTCTTTCATCTCCCAGCCCAGAATAGCAATTCCGTTCTTTAGGACTTGACCAGCTCTGGATGTAGGTTTTGCTCACTGAGCTAGAAGGACTTGACCAGCTCAGTTAGTAGTGGTGTTCCTGCACCAATTTTGGTGATGGACATTGTGGTCCCCATCCAGAATACCTGCTACTGCCAGTGCTTTGTCCAACTGATGTTCAACATAGATGCATGCTGATTTATCAGCTGAGAGTGCATGTTTATATATGTGAGTGCGTGCGTGTATGGAGAAAGGAGTTGGGGAGGTGTTGGTACCTTGTGATAAGGAGGAGATTTCCTTGCTATGCTTCATTAGACTTCATGGGTTCAAGGTCAATGTTGAAAGCTCTCTACCAACTATCTACCACTGTACCACCACTCTGCTGGGTTTGCCCTACTGATGGGATAGGACATTCCTAGGACCGGTAACGGTGATGTATGGGATACTATAAGGTACAAATCCATGTGTATGACTATACCAAACTGCTGTTTGACCATTCTATGAAACAGCTTTCTCAATTTTGGCACAACCCCCAAGATATTAGTATGGAGGACATTGCCAGGCCAGCAGGGGTGAGTTGGCTATTATCATTTTCACTGGAAGGTGTTCCATTTGGCTTCATACCTTTTTTGATAGTTTTTAGCAGTTTGATACAACTGAATGGTTGCATTTCAGAATCACCCACATTGTGTTAGGTCTGAAGTCACATCTAAGACCAGTCTGGTTACGATGGTTGATTTCCTTCCCAAAAGAACAATGATGAAGTAGATGTGTATTTACAACAATTGAAAATGGCTTGATGGTTACCATTGTTCTTTTAATTCCAGAATTGCTTTGTACTTTTTAGGTGGGATTTAAACCCCAGAGCATTATCACTATATCATTGCTTTCCCTAAAATAAATAAACACAAAATTGTCAATAGCATAAAAAGGTCAAACAACTGGGGTTCTCTTGAGTCTAAAATATAACAAAGAACTGCAGATGCTGGAGATCTGGAACAAACATAAAACAGAGGTTGCTGGAGAAACTCAGCAGAACTGGCAGCATCTGTGAAGACAAAACAAAGTTAACATTTCAATTTCTCAAACCCCTTTTTAGACTTGTTCAGAAGACTCATCACTGGACTTGCAATGTTGAGTCGGCTGACTCTTCACAAATGCTGCCAGACCTGCTGAGATTCTCCAGCAACTTCTGTTGCTTGTAAGTCTAAATGGAGAAAGCATATGATTAGCTTTTTCAGCTGCTGAATAATATAATTACATTCATGTTGTGACCCATGGAGTAGTGAAAATACAGAAGAGCTGCACTCTTCTGTCTCAATTATAACATAAAATTGGTTGGTTACCTAATGCTGACGTCTAATTGGGAGTACTAGTAATTGGAGATGGGTAAATGGAAAAGCGTTATTAAACCAAAATGACTGACTGCTGATAAGAGTTTTCGTGATGAAGATTTATCTCTAGATGACTTACAAAAAGCAACCAAGGCTAAGCTACTAGAATTAATGGACAAGTGGAAGTTATAATTGAAAGCAAGTGCAAGGAAAGCAGACATAAATTGAGTGATTGTGAAATTTGAAAGGAAGAAAGGTAATCCTGTTAACGATTCAATTGAATTAATGAAAATTCAGTTGCAGATGATGAAACCTGGACAAAAAGATAAAAATAACTCCCACTAACTGGAAAGACAGAGGTTAAAACAAAAGGTTGAACTTGAAAGAGAATCACTTCAGAGAAATCGAAAAAAAGAAAGCATTTAGGAAGCTGGAACTAAAATTGCAATTGGAATGAGAAAAAGAAGTAGAGGCAGGAAAGAGAAGGGCAAGTGAGCTAATATTAGCTTAAGAGGCAGGAACTAAATCAAGATGGATCTGGCTCCAGGAAATATTCTGATGAAGAAAAATCCAAATCCAACCCAAAATAAAGCTGTGATCTGTTAAATTTGTGCGAGACTTTAAAATTTGATCATATGGACACAGAGGCATTTTTTTTAAAAATGCAGAAAAGATATCTAAGCAGATGAGGTGAGCAAAAGAAACTCAACATTTCTCAAGCAAACCAGGTTGGTTGGAATAACACCCAAGGTTTAAATTTTACTTTCTGAGGAGGCTTCACTTTCATTCATTTTCTTCAGTGTGAATGAATAGTTCCTGAGGCTTACAGGCAGATATTTTGGAATATCTGCAAGTAGCCATAGCAGACTCCTAGAGTTTGACAGTCAAGAAAATCAATTGTGATTGTCAGATGCAGGTATTAAAGGTGGAGACTTTTCAAGACCCGATTGAAATAATTCTTTTGGAACAATTTTAAAATTTCCTTCCTCTGTCAGTAGGAGCTCACAGACTGAACCAGTTTTGTTAGGGTAAGACAAACACGAGATGCCTTACGATTTGGTTCACAAATTCAAATCCAATATCCCTGTAAACCCATAAAGAATTGGTGGGGATGTGAAAAAAAGGCAAGCAGCCAGCGATGTGAAGACAGTTGGGAACATCCTAGCATCTCTTCAGGCCAGAAAGGAACAGACTGAGAGTGGAAGTGATGTATGAAATGTTTCCACTTCATGCTGATTTTTGCATGTTGTGGCGAAGATCCGGGGACTTACTCGGGTATATTAGATCAGCACAGAGAAATGAACTCTGACTGACAGTGCAGCAGGCCAAGTTACAGCTCCACTTGTCGCTGTGAGATCAAGTACAAACATTGGTGTGAATGTACCTAAAGGAAACAAGATACCCGAGTTAAGGAGAGTTCTTCTCATGAGCAAGATAACTCCTAATTCCTCAAATGCGGTAAGAAAACCTACAAACACAAAGGATATAGGAGACACAAACTTTTTTGGGGGGGAACGGTATAATTTTTCCATTACAGTGTTACATGAATATCATGGTTTTGTTGAATGGTAGTTGTTGGGTGTATATACCCATGTTTATGTATCGGGCACCTTGGAGTGACATAATATCTGGAATGGTAACTTCTGGAGTTATTCAAAGTTTACCTCTAGATTAAGTTGACCTTCTCCAAGGGAACAATTTGGCAGGAGTTTCCTCAGTAGTCATGGAGAGACCATGGGAAGTCCAAGAGACAAGAGCAAATGCAGATTTTTTTCAGACATAGGAACTTATCTTATTTGTGCTATAACCTGAGCAATGGCTAAAGAAATTCCATTGTCAAGATGTCCAATTTGTGCCAGAGACAGGCTATCTTAAACCTTTTTTGAGAACTTGGATAATTTTAAGGAAATGGTCATTAAGTCTTCTTTCAACCAGTTTGCTGAGCCTCAATCAGAGATCAGTAAAGTGACACAAACAGCTCAAGGTGAAGCAAGGTGAATTACAAAATGCTATTATATTAGAAATGGAATTCTCATGAAGAATTGAAAGCCTCTTCACAAATCCAGGATGATGATAGAATGGTGGTTCACCAAATAGTGAAACCATCCAAATATCATCAAGAGGTATTAAAAGTTTGTACCAAAATTCCTGAGGCAGGGCATGTAAGGATCCAGAAGATTCAAGCGTGTAAATGTCAACATTTTGTACTGGCCAGGTCTACAAGTTTTATTTTACGTCTAATACCAAGAAAGCACATGATTATCCAAATTAGGAACTTGGTAAGATGTTACATTATTTGTTGTGACCCTTGGTGCAGTGTGGCTAAATAACAGTAGCATTGTCCTCCCATTTCAGTCATAACATGGACTGCAAGTTAGCCCTCTATACTGATTGATGTCATGATCTGCCTGCCCTGCATTTTTCCAGCAGTTGTTCATTGTATGCATGATGACACATTCACCAATGTAGGCTAGAAGTGAGGATACGCACCACACAGTGGATATTAAAGAGCACCCAGACAATGGATGTTCCCAATCTGAATTTCACATTGAATGTTTTGTACAGTATAATCATTTTTTTTTTCAAAATGTGACTCAGAGCTACAGCCAAACTGTTGTAAATACCAAAATATAGCTTGATGCTTTTAATGTTATGATCTAACACAGAAATTATTAGGAAGCTTTTGTGTTTGTTCACAAAAAAGATTCACTGCTCTTCAAAATAATTTATTGGATGTGAAGCACTTTTGGGATAATTCTGAGACATGTGGTAAAGTGCTGTATAAATGCCATTTTTAAAATACAGTGTACAGAAAGTTCACAACATGCCAAATTTTATTAGAAACCTGTGTGATGAATAAAATTTACTACTGTGGTTTGGTCAAAATCTAATAAAAAGTAATGTATATTATTGAACCAACAAGTTAATGCATGTAAATAAGTAGTAGACAGGCAACATTAGCAAGAGCGATGTCGGGAATAAGAAAATCCAATCTCTGGAATCAAACAGTGAGCCAACATTATCATTACATTTACAGTTTGAAAAGTCCTTAAATGCTTACAACAAATGTCAAGTTGGAATCTTACAGCAAGGTGCACAACAGAGGGTAGAATTTAAGGCACTTTTACTTGTTGATAAGAGAGAATGCAGACCTTCTTGTGGAAAGTGCCAAAGGGCTAATAGCTGTTATCATTTACTGTATTTGACAAAGGAATCCATTTAGGTTCGGTGTACAGAATGCATTTTAAGTTCAGAGGGGCATGTACGTAATGTTCACATTGTATAAATTGATGACCAATTACTAACAGAGCAATGCAGTTTTAATCTTAGTCAAATGCAAGCGTGCATTTTTTTGTTTTTATTACCAATAAGCATAAAGGAGACTAAAATTATAAAGTAACAAGATATGGACGAACTTAACCATGAAATTCTTGTGGATGAGCACCCAATATATTTTCCCAAGAGCTTGTTCCATGCCATTTTTTGTAACGTGTTAGTCCATTTATTTTAAAGTGGCTAATGCATATTAAACGAATATTAAATGAGTGCGTTAACATTTATCCCCTGTTTATTGGTCAACTTCAGAGCCACTTCAACCAGTACAGAACTAGTATTAAGTTCAGCACTGTTCATGAATTAACATGATTAAATTCTTGGAACTTGAGTCGTTGAGTTTTAAGAACAAAACACGAAATCACAAAATTAAGATGACATTGCCACAGTAAACTGTGCAGCTCAGCTGCTAATCATACATTACATTAAATTATATATTATAATAGAGGCAGAAATTAGAAAATGTGTTTTTAGCCAACAGCAGTGCAATAATTATATATGAACATTCGTACTGGTTTAGATGGTTGAGGTTTCTCTTTAAATACCAGCACTTTTGTGGGAACTTAGATGTAATAGCTTTAAAGAAATACAATCCAAGTGAGGATGGCAAGTATTGAAACATAAATTCTAACAAAAAGTGATAAACCAGTGATAACTTTAGTATTGTTTTGCATCTCCAATTTACATCAGTAACATTTAAGACACCTTTTACTAAATCCTGCTTCATTGTTTCAGTAAAAACTAAGGCCTCTCGGAGCTGAAACTGTCAAAATTTGTCAATTTTAGGACAACTCTTTAATTAAAAATAAACGCAGTGTCCTAGATTTATCAATCTTGACCTCCTCAGTTATTTGATTGATGACCAAACATATATATTCAAAGGAATTTGTGCAGGGATTCTCTGTTCTCCTGCCATTTTGGATCATCAGAAAAATCCCCAATAAAAGTCCAGGTGATGATCCCTATTTTAGGGCTATGATATAATATGGAGCAATTGAAAGATGTTCCTGTTTATTGGTTTTATTGTTAAAGGAACTGTTTTGGGATGACATGCAGAGTTCTTCTTTAATTGGTTTCTGGGATACTATTGAAAATTATTCATTTTTAGAGTTTGGACAACATTTCAAAATTTACACTAAGCTATTGCACATTATAAGACAGTGGTAGAGATCCTTATATACACAGACATGGATAATTGTTTCACTTACACTAGTATTTTAATGTATCAATATTTCAGTATTCAATGATGATTCGATTTACTGTGAAGCTGTGTTCTTCAGGATTCAGACAGTTTGATCAATAGATGAGTCAATTAGTTTTGTTTACAGTGAGGGTTTGCATCCAGAGCACATTCTGTGTCTTTGCTATAAGCAGTGCTTCTTCTAAGTAATGTTCAACATACAAAATTACTGATTCATCAATGGAGGGAAGGCGGTAGATTATAACTAACAAATTTCCGAACATAAATTTTTTCTGATGCCGTGAGACTTCAAGAAATCCAGAGTCAATACTAAGGACCGAACAATTATATTAGATAGTCCAGTAACTCCAGTATTTGTGTACTGGACATATACTGAAATGCCCAATGTGGAGTTTCACTCTAGTTTAGACATGACTACCCCTATGTCTGAATTCTCAGGATTCTTCATCTCAGGTGAAGTCAGCAGGAAGACCTATCCTGTAGAGAAAAATGCATCCCTTGAGGCATCTCTAACCAAATTTAATAAATTAATGGAATAACTGAATGTAGGCAGCAAGTAGGGATGATGCAAATGGAAACAGGGAAAATAAATAATTATTTAACTTTCCAATCCTACTCCCAACCAAACATTTACAATGTAATTAAAAAAGGTGATGTAAAATTGCCTCAGAGGTATTTCTTATGCACCTTCGGCTTTAATGCTAGCAGGAAAATATTAATGTTGCCAAAGTTTGGGTTAGGAATTTCACATAATAGATTCAGAATTTTTAAGTATGCAAACATTTTAGCTAGAAATGCTGTGGACAGGATAGTGCTTCCACCAGCTATTTGTATTTACATTAATACTACCCCAAATTGCAGAGAGACAAATATTTTGTTGATGGGGTAGGCGCTTACACCAATAACTGCACCACAAACACTCACTCTGCTGACTCAGACAGTATTCTGAGTAATGCTATTATGAACATAAAAAAATTATTTATTGCATTGATTTCCATTTGAATCTGACAATGTGGGACCCTGTCCAGAAAGTTTGCTTGCTATTCTTCAGTAGTGATGGTATGCTATGAGAATGAGTTGGGAATGTGGCCTTACCACCAAGAGAAATTGTCTTTATGGATATAAAGAAGGAGAAATCTGGTTGATACAGATCATGATCCAAGTCACTGCTCTATGCTTGCTCTCCATCCGCAAATATTTCTGCCACAATTTCAATTTAAAACCTAAATCCTTTACTATAACATTTAATAATCTGTCATTGTGGAACACAACATAGTACCAGATTCAAAGCCAGACTTCATTATGTTCAAAACATACTGTTGGAAGCTTAAGCTATGAGGAAATGTTGCATAAATTTGGCACCTATATACCTGAATATAGGAGATTGTAATCTCACTGAGATGGTGAAAATGTTAAAATAATTTCATTGGTTGGTTATGCATATTATTAATGCCTTAACAAGGGAAATAAAGAACATAACCTTAAAATGAGAGTTAAGCTATTTAGCCGTGAAATTGAGAAGCATTTAGTTCAAAAGGATAGGAAAAATGTATAACTCTTCTCCAAAATTGCTGTAAGTATTGGGACAATTGGTGATTTCAAGGCTGAGAAAAATCAGTTGTTATTAGTTTAGGGAAACAAGAGATTTGGAGCAAAGGGGCAAATATAGCTGAGGTACAAATCAGCAAAGATCTAACTGAATTGCAGAATAGTCCAGAGGACCTAAACGGTCTTCTGATCATATTACAGTGATATATTTAAGTAAATGTTTGAGCTTAGTTTTTTACCATGATATTTGGCTCATGACATTAGCAAACCCAATGCTGCACATTCATAATGTGCTCTTGACTTGGTGCTTAGGCCAAATAACATCCAAAAAATTAGAAAAGACATCTACATTTCTAGTACAGTCTCCAGATGCATACTTCCAAGTGGTGTATATGCACCACCTGAAAACTAATCGACAGAATTTTACATTGAATTATTATGTTAAGCTTAGCAATGGAAAGAAGATTAAAACATTGGGTACTACAGATAGCAGTTAGTCTTCCACTTTCAATGGCTGCAATATTTCTTAGGAAATATCAACTGTTCCTCCCTGATTTCTACCCATATAAATTAGAGATTGTCAATTACATTGTTCCAGAGTCTTACAGACTCATTTAGGAGCATTGATAAAATAATCAATAACTTAAAGAAACAAGCATTGCTAACATGAAGGTTTACCATGTCTTCTCAATATAATTCCTTTATTAATATTCTCAAAAGCAATCTGCAAAATAAATACTATTATAATCTAGTTGTCACATAATCACCCTGTGTCACAGTCCATTGATTTGCACTGTCTTCATTCCCTGAATCATGTGTCAGAGTATCCTCTGTTGTTTCTAATGAGCGAGCACTGGTGTTTCCATCTGAAGACTGTTTTTGTGAAAGTACTTGTATCTTTTCTTCCATTTCTGGCTTCCATGTGCTACTCACTTTTAGGTCTTTTATGTCTGAGTTATTCTCACTCACTACCATTTGGTCCATGTTTCTTTTGTCCTCACAGTCGCTTTCTTTGTTTCTGAGACGGTCTTCCTCTTGAGTAATTTCCTCAGAAACCGTGTAAATCCTATTGCTATTCTGCTCTGCATTGTATGGTTTTGTTCTTTTGCGAAAGAATCCTAAATTTTTGATTGAGTCTTTAACAATACTTTTATTGTTTTGTTTTTCATTGGATATATCAGTTGCTTTTGGTGTGGACCCATTGCTCAAAGTGTTACATGCTGCTGGATTATCTGATAACTTAGACATTGTCTTTGGACAAACTAAAGATGTCAAATCATAAAAGCTCAGTTTGTTCTTCTGTTCATTTGCGCATGTTATTTTCTTTGTTGACACAGTCATGTGGTCAGTTGTTCGATCTTCAGCCTTAAAAACTTCATTTAGATCTGAAATTCGAGATGTTGTGCTAAAGGTCGTGGCCTGTTTACCAGGAACCTTGTTTCCTTTCAGAAGACCCAAAACTTCATAGCGGAAGCTAGAAATATCCTGCTTCAGCTCCTAGAATCACAGCAAACGTAACTTATTTTAAAGTACTCTGATGCCAAACCTAGAAATATTTGTTTGCCAAAAACATTAATGCTTCTTCATTAACACTTTTCTTCTCAAATTGATAATAATCAAGGAAACTTCAAGTTGCTCAAACACACTGGGCAGCTAGAATGCAAATGAACTTCAGGTAACACTAAAAATTACTAAAAACTAAAAGTTCCTTTTTAGCATTTTACACCAAAGATATTGTACCACAGTAACTGACGTCTGGTGGCATTACAGGTATAGTATATACACATCCAACCAGTTGCATAGACACATTTTTAACAATTCTAAATTGGTCATGCCATGCAAGTCAGCTACTTTATAAGTTAGAAAAATGAAAATTTCTTATTTTCCATTCCAGTAGTTCAAAGGTAGAAGTGGTTACACTCTGTGAAGTGACACTATAGCTGTTCTACTCCGGTTAGTTTTACAAAATTGCTTTTCTGGTGGTACGATATCATAATTTCTTTTCAACTGGTGTCAAAGTTACAAACTGTTAAACTATTGCAACTCTCACTGTAATTCTTTTCTAAGTACTGCATTTGGTGACCCATAGTGAAAAATTTACCTTGAAATTCTCTTCAGTCAGCCCTTCTTCAGTTTTGGCATCTCTGATCATTGCAGCAACATATCTTTTTACCAAATTCCTTATAACTTCCTGAAAGACAGGAACAGGTAAAATAGGGACCAGTTCACTTTACAGATCAAACAAAGTTGGCTTAATATCAGATTGTCAACACTCTTAAACAAATGACTATGTTAGTACATCATTTGCCAGTGTATTATTCATCATAGACATATTAATAAAAGGGTTCCATTACATCTCTTTGATAAACACATATGGCTAAGATGCCATTAGTTTATGAGCCAGAGATTGGAGAAATTATGGATGTTGGAAGAAAACATTAATTTAGTGGATGTGCACAAAAAAAAATTCATCAGTTATACTGGAAGAGCGTTACAGTTTTTTGCTCTCTGTGATTATCATGAGTACAGTATTCTTTATGCAAGGATTGTGCACGACCAATGGCTGCACACCCATCCACACAAGCATATGGATTAGGAGGAGTAGGCCATTCAGCCTTTCAAGCTTGCTTCACCACTCAATAAGATCATGGCTGATTTTACTGTAACCTCAAATTTGCATTCCTGTCCAGACCTGATAACCTTCCATTCCATTGCTAACAAGAATCTACCTCTGCCTTAAAAATATTCAAGGTCTCAGCTTCCATCATCTTTTCAGGGAAAGTTTGGCAAAGACTAATGACCCTTAGAGAAAAAAACTTGCCTAATCTCTGTTTTAAGTGGATGATCCCAATTCTTAAACAGTAACCCCAAGTTCTAGATTCTCCCAAAGGAGGAAACATTCTCTCATCAACGATGTTATACATTTTAATCAAGTAACCTCTTACTTTTGAAAGTCCAGTGGTACAAGCTTAGCTTGTCCAACATTTCCTTTTAAGACAACCCTCTTACTTCAGGCATTAATCCAGTAAAACTGCCTCCAAACTGCCCACATCTACATCTTTCTTAAATAAAATGACCAATTCTGTGCATAATACTCCAGATGTGGCCTCACCAGTCCCCTCTATAACTCACGCATAACTTCCCTGCTTTTGTATTTAGCTCTGCTATGGTAAATCATAAGATTCTATTCGCCTTCCTAATTCCTTGTTATAATCCAACTCAGGTAAAGGGAGATCTAGACCAGTTTTTTACTTGGGGAAAGACAGTGAAATTATGAATTTCTGAACTAGTAATTCAGAGCCACAGATTACTGCTCTGACAGATTCAAATGCCAGCCAGGCAACTGGTGGGGGTGAAAATTCAATTAATAATATCTGGAATTGAAAGCTAGCCTCACTAATGGCCATCGTGAAACAATCAAGTTTTGTAAAAATGCATAATCTCTTTCATTAATGCCCTTCCAGGAAGGAAATGTGCCATCCTTTGCTGTGGATATGGAGTCACAGATATGTCCTTGATCCTTAAATGGTCTCTGAAATGGCTGAGCAAATTCAGGATGGGCAACAAGAATGAAAACTTCCAATCAATGTCATCAGGATAAAGGCTCATAATCAACCTGAAACATTGGGTTGGATTTTGTTCCAGTGATGCAGTCTCCTCCATTAGTCGAAGAACTCATGGGAATGCCATTGATTCCGAAGGAGAAGACTCCATGTGACTGATTATCCCTCAGAAACTTCACTAGCTCCCTGAGTGTACATGCAGAGAAACCCAACATGGTTTACTGAGTAATCCCTATGAAAAGCCTTACAACTCCCACTAATTCTGTGAGTCAGCATCAAATTCTAACAGGTTCAAGGGAAATGGGCAGAATCTTGTTGAGGCAACAGGAGTGTCTCCTGACGAGCCAATTAGATACACTTATTTTCAGGAAGGCCTTTCATTTCACATACCATTGGCAATAGCAAGACCAGCAGCAGGGACTTCCCCTGGAATTAAGACCCCAACAGTGGTAATCTTGCCTACTGAGAATTGCTGGCCAATCAGAGGCCAGCAGCCTCATTGCCACAGGGAGGCTCTAGCTGCTGAGACAGCAGAGCCGAGGATCACGGTGAACCAAACCACAGGTAAATAATTGCTAGGAACCAGTTAATCTCAATTGGTAGTGGGGAAGAAATATTAATTAAGGGCCTTCCCTCCCAGAATTTAATTTAGGTGGGGGCAAGCTTAAGGCATGCTACCATCCTGCCTAAGTAAATGCCTTTCCCACCTCCAAGCAATGAGGGTGCGATCGTATCCAGTGGTTTTAAGTGGTTCACTGATGACCTGGATTTCCCTCATCAGGCCCTTCCTGTCCATAACTTAGCTGAAGATACTTTTCACCATGTCTGGAATCTGTTGCAGATACTTCTAATTCTATGCTCCTGGCTTCTGTGATAATTCTCGCTCTGATAGGCTTTACTGAATCCAGCCATTGACTCTGTTTCTCTCTCTGTTTGAGCATTTCCAGACATGGAAATGCTTTTTCTGCTTTTATTGTAGATTGCCAGCATCTGCAGTATTTTGCTTTTGTACAAATTTCCAGTTTCTGATCTCATAAGCAGATTGTAAATCTATGCAAAGTTTCTGTAGGCTTTATTGTTCAGGCTTTGTATTCCGGCATTCTATTAGCTTCTAAAGTGCATTGCCATATGGTCTAGTGATTGAACGTCATGATTCTGCTCTTATTCACTTCACATAACTCGCAGTGCGCCTTAAGCTAACCATCGCACTGCATTTATATCGTCCCACTAATCTAACGCATCATTAATGCTGCAGTATAAAAAAAGGACTGGAAATCAAGTAGGAATATCCAAGGAGATAAAGAGGTACTTTTTAGAGAATCGGTAAAAGTAAGAAGATATGTTAGAAGGTAAAGCTATCAAACATGTAATGACTAACGATTCACCCTGCCATAGTGTTGTACTGGATGCAAGAGTTGCAGAAGGTAGTTAAAAGTTATGGCACATGAAGGAATTTAGTGCTCAAGAATGCTGCAGATGTAGGGTGGGGTGAGCTTAGGAGGGCACCAAAACTAATGTAGTTTGCAGAGGGCAGAGTTGAAAGTTGAACGAATGTCAGTGCAGGGTGGAATGTGGTTACTGAATGATTTAGAATCTGTTCGGGGTGGAATCTGGGCCACCGTCAAGTAAAAAGTAAGTGAAGCTCAGCCTGGAAATCACAAAGACCACAAATGAAGACTTTCTCAAGTCAAGGTAAAATGGATTTGAAGATGGACCATGGTAGAGATTGCACTGAGGTGTCTTTTGGGTTGGGTGAATGTTCTTACATGGGGTCAAAGTTTATTCATTGATCTCATCAAGAAAAAGGAATGCAGTCAGGTTCGAAGATACATATTTTCAGGTGAAGCTGAAAAAGTGGGTGAGGGGGGGGAAATGAAAAGATTGTTTCAGTTGCAGAAAGTTTGAGCTACACCAATTTCAATGATAAAGATATTGACATGTGACTCACTGCTATGGAGTGGCTGGTCAACAGATTGAATTAGTTGGTTAACTCATGTTTCTGACAGGGTGTCAAATCCATTTGAAGGGCTAATTTTAATTAATATGAAGACAGTGTGTTGTGGTTGAATGTTGAGCACACTACTGCAGCCCCTTGACTACAGGATACTTGAATACCAGGAAGATTAGCTGATCTCTAAACTGGAAGACAGTATACCCATGGTGGACCTCTGGAACTATTTACTTTCTAAAGGCAACCGGAACAAGGGGGCAGTAATTTCTTTCATATTAAACTGTTAAAGAACACTTGCTTGAGGAATAGTCTCCACTTCCTGCTTCAAGATGTTTAAATAGCCTGGGAGTAGCTCCAGAGTGGTCCTGCATATTGCTAAAGTCTAGCACCTCCAGGAACGGCACAAAGTAAGGCAGAAACCTGAATCTCTCTAGAGACCTGCTAAAGGAAAGGGGAGAACAAATATTCTAAATTTAAAATAAATGCACTCCCTTTGCAATCCTCCTTCAGTCCAACTCCTGTGCCTCCAAAAGAATATACATAGGAGCTCTGACATCTATAGTTTTATCGTCTTCATACAAGAAATTCAGGCAAATTGTCCAACAAATCAAAATTTTATGCAAAATAAATTAAAAGTCCATTCAACTGGAGCAAGACATTATTATTCTTGTGCTCTAATCTCCTTGCAATACAGCTGCATGCCTTCCTAAATGCTTGCTGTGCCATATATGCAAACATTTTGTGTTTCTTGTAACACTACACTCAAGTCTCTCTGAATGTCAATACTTACAAGTTTCTTAACTTTTAAAAAATAATATTCTGCCTTTCTATTCTTAAGGTCCTCATACTTCCCTTCATTAACATCCTAGGGATTACCATTGACTAGGTACTGAACTGACCAGCCGAATAAATACTGTGGCTACAAAAACAGGTCAGAGTCACAGAATTCTATGATGACCAACTCCTTGTCTGACTGCCCCCAATACCTAGTCACCATCTACAAGGCAAAAGTTACCAGTAAGATGCAATACCATCCACTTGCCTGGATGGATACAGATCCACAACACTCAGGAAATTCAGAACCATCCAGGACAAAGCAGTCAGCTCGACTGGCACGTCATCCACCATCTTCACCATTCACTACCTTCACCTACAATATACAGGAGCAGCACTGTGCATAATCTACAAGATGCACTCCCTGTAACTTACCAACCCTTTTTTGATAGCACCTTCCAAATCCATGATCTCTACTGCTTCAAAGGACAATGGGAAGAGATGTATGGGAACACGATCGTAGTCATGTTTCTGTCCAAATGATATACCACCCTCAATTGCAAGTATATCACCATTTCTTCTCTGTCACTGGTCAAAATCCTGGAACTCCCTTTTTAACAGCACTCTTGGTGCCCTTAGATCCAGAGGGTTGTAGCAGTTACAGAAACCAGCTCACTACCACTTTTTCCAGGGGAATTATAGATGGGTTTTAAATACTCAGCTAATCAGTGATGCCAAATCCCTTGAATGAATAAAAACAGTATACCCCAGCTGTAATATAATTGCCCACACAATGAATTTCTTTATGGCCTTAGTGTGCCCTACTCACATCTTACATTCTCATCTGGCATCATATGATCAGAAACTTAGATGCTTTTTAAAAAAATTTAACTATTGCAAGAAGCTAAACGTGTTTTAACATTTCCTTACCTGGTACTGATGATTTCGTCTCAAATTGTTAGCTGCGCGCCTCTTGAAAATAAGGTGAAACATACAAGTGAGTAAATAATGCAATATGCTGTGAAAATGCAAAGAATGTTTTACCATCTCCATATTAAAATATAACAAAATATGCAGCAAGAAAATAAGTTACATACCCCGAGAGAACCAAGACTTTCAGGTTTTTTTCGCTTTTGCTTGCAGAGAATTTTGAAACATAAATGTCTTCGCATCCATGATATTAAATACCACACAGACTTTGGACTTGGAATAATGTTAAAAGGAGTTGGAAGAGTTCCACCTTCTTCAAAATAGCTCATCCACAGCTTTGTCCTTGCAAATTTCCACTCAATATCTGCATGGTCCTAAACAAATCAAACAAATTTTAATGATGATATTTATACCTGGTACTGTTCGGACCTACATGAATTGCAAACCTCTACTCAAATTTATGTTTCATCATTTAAATATAAACAGGTCTTGAAACTGTCACCAAAGAAATAAATGCTTATTCTTCTCATGATAATTATTTAATTATTTCTGTAATTCTGATCAATTTAATTTTCAATCATATTTTAAACCTATATGGTAATTCAATTTTGACATCTCCCTTAACTGCAAGCTTGAATTGATTTAGCTTAAGCATACATAAAATATAAAGTACGGGAAATGTCCACAGCATGGTCAATATATAAAATAGAAAGAAAGGTCAATATTTTGCTTACTATCAAAAATGGTCAAGTGGGTCACATTGGAAATAGTCATTTCTCTTTTAAATGCCAATCTGCCCAAACACAAGTTTTGTTTCTATTTCACACTTCTAATAACTAATAAATAGTCCTTGATTTATACTGTTCTCTTGTATGAAATATATAATTTTTCAACTAATTCTCTTTCTAACTGCAGAAGGTAACCAGAAAGAACTCACCGCAATAAGTTGGTATGAATTGTTCATCATAGCTATCAGCATATTGAGCAAAACCACAAGTGAGATAATATTGTATGTTCCAAACATAGTGGCACCTACAAACTCCGTGAATTCATGACGAGCCTTCACATTTGTCACGTATAGGTTAATAAGACCAAATATTGACCAGAACAGTGACTGAAGAGTTTCAAATAGCCTGCAAAGAAGAAGAACTAGAGCTTATAAGCATGGGAGATGTAGGAATAACAGAAGTTCATTTAGCCCCTTGAGTTTATTCTGCAGCTCATTAAAATCATGGCTGGTCTGCAAATTAATTTCATATTCCTCACCTGCCTTGGTCCCAAATCTTTTCATGTTTGTTTTTCAGCTTTTGTCTTCTTTTGGTGGCACCCCTGATTATTTGAGGATTACTGACAAGATGCTATGATTTTAGTACAGATAAAGACAATGAGACAGGTCCCAAGTTTACCTCAGCTGGAATTCGGATTGCATCCTGGCCGGTTAGCCTTATTTTGAGTTGGCCAACTGAATTACTGGCCCCTTGATGACTCTTTGGTTAAGAAAATTCTATGAATCTCAGAACTGACAATTGATCTTGCATTAACTGTTGTCTACTGAACTGAATTTGAAAGTAATTTTTAATTTCAAAAGATTTAGCTATTATTTTACACTTGCCCCATAAACAAAATCCACTGTTAAGAAAATATATGTTTAACTTATATTTACATTGCATATTTAATGAAATAAAGTATTTCTCAGGCACCTGTCTTCTCAGAAGTATTATCAACGAAAATTTTACACTAAGTCACATTGGGCAATATCTGGGCACATGCTCCAAAGTTTGAACCACAGGGTTGGTTTTAATGTATGTCTTAAACAAGGAAAACAAAAGAAGGTAGAGCATAGAAAGGTGGAGAGATTGAGGGAGAGAATTCTAAAAATTAGGCTTCATCAGCTGAAGTCATAACAGTCACTGATGGAGCAATTAAAATTGGGAATGTTTACGTTTTTTAATTCATTCACAGGATGTAGATGTCACTAGCTGATATTTATTGCCCATTCCTAAGACCGAGGGCAGTTAAGAGTCAACCATATTGCTGTGGGTCCCGAGCCACATATAGGCCTGACCAGGTAAAGATAGTAGTTTCCTTCTCTAAAGGACATTAGTAAACCAAAATGGTTTTTCTGATAATCAACAAGTTTCATGGTCATTATTAGACGCTCAATTCCAGAATTGGAGAGATGGAGGTGCCTTCTATGCTTGTGGTGCGAGAGAGATACAAAGGTTAGTGAGGTGTGAGACTTTGGAATAAGATGAAAACAAGATCAGAATTTTAAAGTTGATGAGTTGCATAACGAGGAGACAAATTGAACCAGTGAGCACAGTGGTGATGGGTAAATAAGATTTAGTGTGAATTACAACATGGGCACAAGCAATTTGAATAACTTAATCTTTATGAAAAATCAAAAGTGAACGCTTGCCAGGAATGTGGTCTAAAGCACAAGACTAAAAAGTAATGAGGCAATGATGAGGGTTTTAACAACAGATGAGCTGAGGAAGATGCATAATTGGTGATGCTAAGGAGGTGGAATTAGGCAGCCTTAGTGATGGCATGAATATGCAGTTGCAAGCTCACTTTGTAAAGCTGTAAGCTGTCAGAATCAGATGGTTGTCAGGGTGAGGAGTGGAGTTGGCTCATAGGGCATTCAGTTTTTGCTGGGGGCCAAAAGTAATTGCAGTGAATTTAACTAAAAGTTCATAGCTCCATGGAGGGTTTCTCCCTATGCGCTCTTATTAGTTATCTCATGCAATTGATTGCTCCTCACCTCACCTGGGTGGCACGGTGGCACAGTGGTTAGCACTGCTGCCTCACAGCGCCAGAGACCCGGGTTCAATTCCCGACTCAGGCGACTGACTGTGTGGAGTTTGCACATTGTCCGCGTGGGTTTCCTCCAGGTGCTCTGATTTCCTCCCACAATTCAAAAATATGCAGGTTAGGTGAATTGGCCATGCTAAATTGTCCGTAGTATTAGGTGAAGGGGTAAATGTAGGAGTATGGGTCTGGGTGGTATATGCTTCGGCAGGTCGGTGTGGACTTGTTGGGCCGAAGGGCCTGTTTCCACACTGTAAGTAATCTAATCTAATCTAATCATTGTGTACACACCATGCCTCTCAGACACTGCCCTCGTGCTATTGTGTATTCAACCAGTGGCTGAAATGCTCACTGCTGCCAGGATGTTCTAAGATTCACGTCAATGGCAATATATTTAAATTCCAGGTGTGTACCCGGTCAAATGCTACAAGTCAGGTATAGCCTTTCACAGTTGCAGTGTGAGAACAATACCCCCAGAGCTGATCAACTGAAACTAGGTGGCACTGTGATTGCTGACAGGGTCCTGAAGATCCTGGTGAACAAGGTGCTTGATAGGTGGGTCATCTGGTTCTCTGAAAACCTGCAAATGACAGTATGACCTAGATTTGGACAGCCTGGTCTGAAGTTGCTACGCAGTTTGGTGCAGTGTCCAAGACTTTGAGGAATGTCCAGCAATGTACGAGAAGTTTAATGATCTTCTGTGCTCTACATGGGTGAATGCCACCATCTTCTCTCTGCTACCTCATATTCATTAAATCTGCAACTGCATACACCTCCCATCAAATCTCACGGTCTCTCACTTTCACCATTGCATGCGGCATCTGTCTTCAATGGTTCTCATCCACCCCAACATTCTAAACTACTAACCCTGAATTCCCTCTGTGGTTTCTACTCACTCATTCATGACACTCAACAACTTGCTTGCACCTGTACCACTACTGACAGCCAGTGCCAGCCACTTTTACCTCACCCAATCCATACATTTGTCTCACTACAAAGAAAATGACTCACAATAGGAGCCAAAGTTGGGTGCCTGACATTCATGTTATCACCTAATACAAAGAGGAAAAGCATTAGTGTACAATAGAGAATGGCGATTGCTGAGGAAGCTGCATGGGGATGCTGAGACTTCCATGTCCTATCAACCAAATAAGATTTTGGCACTACTATCACATTACCACCATTGTGAATGGATTCTCAAGATATCCAAACTACCACACTTATGCTGCTACTTATTCCTTCTCTTGGTTTCAACACACACCAATAGTTCCACATTGTTTCCATCCTGAGGAGAGCAGATCCTCCAGCCAATATCTCCTCATCCACCTCCTGATGAAGTAGCCACAGATTCTTCAAAAGATTCACTGTCAAGGTTGGTGTCCTGCACCCTCCACCAGCTCAGTTACTGATACCTTGGTGGGTACATTCGTGAGATTAAAGTTAGGTGCACACTCTCTGGTGAGTAAATCATGGCCATGATTGTGTGGCTGGCTGAGAAAGAAATGCCACAGGTAGTGAGAAGACCGCCGGACACCAGGTATTTGCTGAGCACCAGGCAGAAGCGAACCCCTGGTGTCAGTCATTAATATGCTGAGAAAGGAGTCAAAGGTAGGTTTGTCGGAGGCATTCAGAAACCTGGATTAAAGGTTGGAGGATTCCACCAATGCTATTGGTAGTTTGTTGGTTCCAGCATGCATGCATTTGGCTGTCTCCCTGGACATGTTTATCGCCTGCCATATACACCCAGCTCCAGCATACAATGTCTGCCAATTATACGCACAGATCTGCACTCCAGTGCTGTAGCAATTGATACTCAACACCAACAGCATGGAAACAGAGGGCGAATAAAGGTCCTTGACCTCATTTTCAAGTGCCCCTTCCTCACAATGAGAAAAGCCAGTAAGCACCCAGGTAGAGGAAGATACACATAGTATCCCAAAAGTCTCTCCTCAGATGCTCCAGAGGTCCCTGCACCTCCAACTCTGTGAGAGGTCAAGCTGAGAAGGAGGAGTCTGCATCTGGTTGGACACTTCCAGAATGTTTGGGGTCTCTAGCCAGAGATGACTCATGGTCTCCCATCCAAAATTCCACTATAAAACAGGCTCCAGTATAAGGCAAGCTCTCGCCACTCCAGTTCTGGTGCCCAGGACTGTACCTAGATGTACCAGTAGGCAAAGGAAGAAGAAACCTGTTGGCAACACCTATGTGACATAGGTGAACCTTTATTGACAGCAGGTTATCACATTTTAAAATATATGGTAACATTTTATCATTAGCTCTGTGGCTGACTGTCAATTAGTCAGGCTTGAGAGGCTAGCCATCCATAGGACCATACAATGTTCTAACAATGTCTGAATGATGGCTATTCTTCCCCTAGTGCCTATACTAACAAGAAGCTTTACTACGATTCAATCAGATGCTATGAAAGCATCCATGAGATTATAACTGAGTCTTATTAAACAATAGGAAGTGCAGAAGAAGATTGTTAAACTGCACTTACAGTTGGGATTAAACAGGGGATGCTGTCTCTGTAGTATCAAAACATTAACAGTCGGTGAAGGAGGACTTTACACAACTCAGTACTATAGAAAGTGGCTCCATAGAAATACAGCCTGAGTCACTTTGATTGACACTGCTGCACTCTAAGGTGACGAAAGTGCAGTTCCTTCTGATGAACATCCTAATTTCCCTAGTTGGCACAATGCTGTGCTGTTGAAGATTCTCATCATCTATCACATAGCCTTGTTGTATTTGCCAGTTTCGTGGAGCAAAATATTCGAAGATTAAGCAGTGTCATTTGACTGTATTATATGGTGACAACACCCCCCAGATCTGACTTGCCCAGGAACATGTTGTTGATGAGTCACCTTACACCTTTCATTGGCCTTAAACATTGGAAGAAATTGCTGCACTGCAGATACACTGGACATCACGATATAGTCTTCTGAATATCATCTTTAAACAGATTACAGTGCCTCTCTGTACTGTCTCTCTCTCATCCACATGGCTTCCCATGGATGACGAGCAACTGTGACTCTCCTGCATTTCACTACCATCAGTAAGGCATCTGTGGCTGGAGAGTCTACATTAGGAGGCTGCACAACATCCACTAGAGTTTAATGCTGGTCCCAGGTTTCCAGATGTCCATGTTTCTCATCCATTCCTGTGGATGAGTGCAGCGGACACAGGAATGTCAACAGCTTCTGTACCTGGATCCTTTGGGAATGGTTCATACGAATGTGGGAATATCAGAAGTAAAAGAGAATCTCAATAATGCACTCACACAGCACTTGCAGCACACACAAATACCATTCAACTAATATATTCCAATAGTGGCACATGAAGGCCTCTGACAAGAAAGGCAGTGGGATGTCTCTATGTGACCGGAGTCAGGTGTATGCTGCGGAAGCCATTTGGCACACATGCAGCAGCAGACTATAAATGTAGCATTAATAATGACTCCTTCCTTGACCCTCAGCCCACACAGTACCTAAGCATTGCATATATTGCAAGAAAGATAGCATTGCATATAAGCTTATGGTGTGGATATTTTCCAGTCTAAAGTGTGAAATGTGTAGGTCCTTGTGTAAACACAATGGAAGGTGAGTGCGAAATGTGGACTGAAGGTGAAATTTTACAGTTCACCTGAGATTATTTGCATTTGGCATACATTACTACGATTTATTTCAAATGTTAAACAAGATGGCCAAAATTGCTTGTGGCTAGGACTTTTAGTCTGGATAGTTGGTCATTGCACAACATCAGTATTCAGAATTCAATGATAACAGATTTCTTGAACTGTGTGTTTGTATTTTATTGAATTCCAACAGCGTGGAAGCAGGCCATTCAGCCCATTGAGGCCACACTGACCCTCCGAAGAACATCCCTCCCAGGTCCACTCTCCTACCTTATAACCTTGCATTTCCCATAGCTAATCCACCGAACCTATACATCCCTGGACACTACTGGCAATTTATCATGGCCAATCCACCTAAACTGTACATCATTGGACTGTGGGACAAAACCAGAGCACCCAGAGGACACTCACACAGACACAGAGAGAAGGTGCAAACTCCACGCAGACAGTGGCCCGAGGGTGGAATCAAACCTGTATCCCTGGTGCTCTGAAGCAGCAGTGTTAAACACTGAGCCACCCTGTTGCCTCATTGTTTAATGCTATTTTTCCTTGAAGGGCCTTACCTCACTCACAAGTGGAGGCCTATCCCTCATAGATTAAAGAATCACATTTGCCCACTCTGGGTATGGTGGCACTGAACACAAAAATGTCAACCATCCCACTGTCTGCCTTTGTCCTTGTGATCTTGTGTAAGAAGACTGAAGGAGGGATTGAACGTGATTAAAATGTTTGTAGGAACTATTAGCAGTGTGGGTGTTGAAAGGGTTCCCACTGAGTGAGTAGGAAGCACAGAGGGCAGGAATGATTAATGGTTTTGGGGAATCGGAACCATTGGTTGGAGATCTGTCATGTAATAGTAGGAAATGTTGACTTGGTGGGAGCTGTGAGCAGTGACAAAGTTAGAGAAAGCGTAAAATATGAAAGAGAAAAGGGCACTTATCCTTATGGTATTTCTGGGCATTTCTTTCACCTGGGATATCAAATTGACCAGATCACTCTTTTTGTCCAGGGTGGCTACATCTGGTGGTGTGGCCTCCTTTCTATGCCTTGACGAAACAGCACTTCACTTGTGCTGACCAACCCATTCACCAACACCTCTATGTCCTTGGTGGAGAAACAGTCTCCCTTTCTGAAGCATATCTTTAATGATAAATGCTGAGAACAACATTGTAAAAGGTAGCTTTTGGTTCCAAGTATACGAAATGGTGCTCAGCTGGCATATAAATATAGTGCCCAGGGTGCAAATTGATGGATGTTCCAGCAGTGGCAACTAATTCTACCCCATTGTCTCACGACTGAATGAGGAGTGTGCCATACAGATTGGATGAATAATTAATGATGTGAGCAGTGGAAAATTGCAAAACTAAAGTCACCATCAGATACAGCAGGAAACCTTCCATGAAACATCTGAAAATAGCACAATTTTTTTTAAAAATTCAGTCCATTAAGACAAGGCTCAGTCACTTATTTCTTTTCTCCTGAAAGCTGCAATTAGAGCATGGTTTCACAGCCAGCAGTAACATTTTTCAACAACAATCTATCAGCCATGCTGGCTGCTTTAGCAATTCAGATAAATACAAAACTAAAAAGGTCAAAAACAAAATAAATTAAATATATTCAATGAAGTCCAAACATTAAAAAATTCCATCATATTGATCAATTTGAAGCAGTAGAAAAACAGATCAGTTTAAGTAATGGCCTTCTATAAACCCATTTGGCATGCCTACTATGCTGAATATGCAGTTCCAAGGTAAACTATGCTCACATATTGTCACTGACAGCCTCCAGCAATCCTAGTATGGTCTGACTATAAAATAATGGATTACCCTTGTGCCAATAAGGCACAAATTCTATTTATGAGATCATTCACTCAATTCCCAGCCTCACCCTCACCTCATCCCACCCCATTAAAATACTTATTCAACAGTAAGAATGAAATATTTGAATACAGAATGTCTCTTACAGTTTCAAGGCAAAAGATGTCTAGATATGAAGGGATTTTTCTTAATACATGCTCTCTTGTAAGACAACAATGAACACTGGAGATTTCGGTACAGATTCATGACTGTAATGAATATCTAACTATAAATTGCAAATCAAAAGAAAATAAATATGCTTACGTTGAGAAGGCATTGTTCTGTTTTTCACACCTTATTCCTTTGCAGTTATTTGGTTCTTCTGTAGCATTTGTCTCATAGTAAAAGTATAATTGATTCAGACCATTTGCAAAAGCTAGTAGCACCAGACAGTATATGAATAAAAACTTCAAAATATCCAACAGCATACGTCCAAGAGATATTTGGAGAGGTCCCAGATGAGAATTAGCAGTGAAAAGTGAAATTAGGCGAAGGGAACTGAAGATGTTTGCAATAGCAAATAATGCTTCAGCAACAAGGGTAGGATGCCACATTTCCCAGTCCTCCCGTTGGCGTGAACCACTGTACTTTAAACAAAATAATAGTGTCAGTATAAAACATGTAACAACTTCAATCAGCTTGATAAAGGTCAATAACTATTTATCTGTCACAAAAATAAAATATTCCATTGTACAAATCAGAAAATGATTGGAATAATCTCTGTTTAAAGAAATGTCTGTTTTGTTTTACTGACCTATGCAGTCTAAATATAAAGTCTACAGTTATTATCATATATTAGATATCAATTTCAAAATACAAGAACATAATGATTTGCGGCTAAATTATTGTCATCGACATGGGCATCAAACCACAAATGACAGACTCAACGACTGCCTTCTCTTACTGTTTCACTGATTTATTGGAACAGCTGTTAAGCATAGTGTCTGGGTGCTTACAGGTACTATATATGTTGTATTTTTAGACATTTTTACATTCAAAAAGATATCTTATTTCTCTGAAAGCCTAATGATTACTGCTGTGAAAAATCACTGTTTTTAATTGATCTGGAAATGATGCGCAGGGTAATCTTTTCTTCAAACTCCTGTTTAATTACTGGATGCTGTTAAGTTAAAGATGGAAAATAGAGCTCAAAATAAAGCATTTGATAGATAAGGAGTGTTTGATTTTTCAGAAGTATAATGCTATATTTTGATAGACAGTTTTGAGCAGGACTGCTTAATCTGCTTATTTTTAATATTTTAGAAATTTAAGACTGTTCAGCAAAGCTGCTTAAACTATAGATGTTGTCAAAGAATGAAAGAAAAACGAATGTTGAATATACAACAGACATGCTGGCTGCTTTAGCAATTCAGATAAATACAAAACTGAAAAGGTCAAAAACAAAATAAATTAAATATATTCAATGAAGTCCAAGCATTAAATTTAACCACCCGTGAGTTAACATATCCTCAGCTTTGTAATATGATCAAATTCATTTATTAAAGCTTATATAAATAATCATGGTTTATTACAAACTAAAGCTAAGATTTAAGTATTTGCATGTGGTGAGATATAACACATATTGTGAGCATGTATCAGGCAGGAACTCAGAAAGGCTATCCTCAAACCTTCAAAATGTTGTTGTGGTAAAAGGCTAGAAACACAATTATGCACTACTTCATTTTTATTTGCCTGATTCCACTAAAAATGTCATGCTCAATGCTTCTCGCGAAAGGTCTTCCAAATAACATTTCACGTTCTTTGCTGCTTATACCTCTCTCTTTCTGCTTTCTTCTTATCCTGTCTATTATTAATGTCTCTCTCTTCTTTCACTTTTATTTACACATGCCCATTCTTTATATCTGTTCATTCTCCTCTCCATTCTTATTTTCAGGTGTTACTTTCACACCTTTCAGCTGTTTTATTGTTCGTCTTTTCAATTCCATTTCCTCACCTTGTTTGTTTTTATCTTCCTTGCTCTACAGCTCCTCTTTCATTCTCATTTTTGTTCATTCATTACCAAAATTCCCCAATCTCACCTGTTTCTTTCCTCTTACTTTATTGCATTTGCCCTTTCCTCTTTCTTTACCCATTACCAAGCTAAATTAAGCAAGAGTTTTGGTGCTCTGATTTATTTTTATTTTCCTATCTGTAACCTGCTGGAATCAATATTTTCACTCAACTGTATCTATAATCCAAGAAGTTATCACAATGTTCAGCTGCTAAGAAAGAATGAAGTAAGTAAATAAAGTAATTACCTTAACAAAAGCAACAATTTTCAAAGAAATTGTTGCTAGATATAAAGAATTCATTACAAAATCCATAAGGTTCCACCAGTCATGTATGTAGTCCTGAAGTCCACCATCCCACATTTGTTTTACTTCACCCCAAATGAAACCTGTAGCCAAATGGAAAAAAAGAATAATCTGAAAATGTAAGTTCTAAGCTGCGAATGACCCACCCAGCTGTCCCTTTGTTAAATGACTCAAAATCATATTCCTGCATGTATTTATCTTTCCATCTGCTTGAAATTTATCAAATTATGAGAAGGTATCAGAAAGACTATTCACAGTAATTCAATTTTGAAAGGTCTTTTTTTGTTAGAATAACAAGCAATAAATCTAAAATCACGGACTGGTTAAAACCAAATACACATTACATTAGTGCATAAGAATGGTCTGCTTCTGCTAATAATTTTAAGAACAGTAGGTAGATGTTGGTCTTCACTGTCTGCTAGTAATCTGGCAGAGAAAGCTTCCTATCCAGCATGAAATCCATCTGGTTTTACATTCCACTGAAATCTATGAAATGAAAATCAGGTGCACCCTATAAACAGGTGGTTGTTGCATTCCCCCAGACTACCACTTCTGTGGCAAAGCCAAGTTTGATTTCAACAGACCATGCTAAAGTTTTGATTTAAGTAATTTAGATAGATTTTAGTTAAACGATACTGTTTTTGCAACAATATAATAAAGTATAAGCTCTATTAGGATTTCTATTTGGAGTTTTCCAAACATTGCTATCATTATGCCAACAAAGCAAAACTGCTTTATGAATATACTCCAGTATTAGAATGTTGGAGATCCTTATAACTGAGAGAAGTTCACAACCATCTAATTTGCATAATGGAGCAAGGATACGTTTACATCATGAGTAAATATTTCTCAATATTGAATGATAAATATTGTGTAGGACCACCAGGGCGAACTTCCCTTTTCTTCAAATGATTACATAAAATTATTTACATTCACTAGAGAGAAAGCAGAACTTGATGTTATTGTCTCATATAAAAGACAGGACCTCTGACAGTACAGCATTTCAGCATTACTGTGCTGAAATGTCAACTCAGTTTTGTGCCGATGTTTCTGGTGTCAGACTTGATCCCACTCTCTTATGACTTAGAGATCCACCAAACCACACCCAACACTAGCAAGCAAAGTATCAGTAGAAGCATCAGTTTCTTCAGTTCTCCAATGTGTAAGTTTGACATCTTACATTGTACTTAAATCAATATTTCTAACCTAAACCTCTGTGCTATAAGGAATGGAGTGATATACATGACAAGTCTCATCCATCCAACTACAGGTTACCAGCAGATCTGTGCAATGGTCTTGATGCAATGGGGTAATATTTTCAAGTGTATGTTGGCAGTGTACACGCATTGAAGTCAATGGCCAGAAAGAATTAATTTCCTGATACATACTGGAAAAGGAAATTAACATAAGAATTTTGCCATGAACAAAAGATATTATTGCCAAGTGAAAAAGAACATATATACAAAGAGCTGTTTGAATAATGACAGACTTCTTAGTAATGGTCTCATCATTGGATAGAATTGTTGGGGGAGGGCGAGGTAATGCATAATCAGAGTTCAAGGAAACATCTTTATAAATAGAGATTTTATTTTTCACTTAAGACTAAGAACAGCACAACAGCTCAAATAGTAAAAACTGAACTTTTAAAAAATAAAAACAGGATTTTTAAAAACCAAAATCTATTTTTTAGAACCTGCAAAGAGAAGCAAGAATCACAAACTGAAATTTCTAATAGTGAGGGAACCTTACAAAAATGGGAAATTAATTAGCAGTAATGAACTGAGTTGAATGTTTAATGGATAAATCTACATACAAGCAGTGGGAACTATTCAAATAAGATTTTGATGACACAAAACCATGCATACCCCTAAAAGGCATAGTTTCCATTTGTGTAATTAAGCAATTACTGCAAACAATTAAGCTGAACTAAAAGGGTTACACAAATGTAAGGAGAAGTGAAAATTAATTGGCTGGGAGAGCTGTAAAAAGCAACAATAACTACAACACAAGTAATACATGGCACAAAAAAAAGAAATATTAAAATAAATTGGACAAGGGGTGTCATAGCTACAGCAAATTATTTCCTAAATCTATTAAGAGAAGGAACATAGTGAAGGAGAATGGGCACTAAATGGCAGTTACAGCAAAGACTACTAAGGACAATGTGGCAATGGCAGATCTGTTAAATGAGTACCTTGTATCCATTTTCACAGTGAAGGAAGAGGACAAAATACCAGCAATACAAGGGAACCTAAAAATAATGCAAGGGAGGAACTTAGTGGATTTAATGTAAATAAACGGTAATGTAGAAAATAATGGGTCTGGAGACAAAGAACTCTCCAGCATCTGATAATTTCTGCCCAGAATATTAAAAGAAATATGTTAGGAAATTGAATATATGAAACTTAACTATGCAAAGCATAATAAATTCTGGAATTATGCCTTTGGATTAAAGTTAGAAATGTCAATCCATATATAAGGAAAAGAAAAATCAATTACTACCTTAACATTCGTTGTGGGGAAGTTACTGGAATCTATCACCAGAGAAATGGAAGATAGTAGCAAATGGAGGTGGCAGAGGTCCCAACCACTCGCTGGAGAGACATCAAGAACCTGCTACACTTCTTTTTGGGAAGGTCGGCTGTTAAGTTCCACTCAGGCATTTAATTGAACAGTGGCAGGCTTTCCCAGGAATCAGGTTTTCCCAGCTGCAGAAGACCCATCTGCCAAGAACTGTCAGTCAATTGGAGGCTGGAAGCTTTATTGAACAGCAGTGCCACCAGGGAAGTGGTGTGTATGCTGGTACACCTGAGGATTAGCATCATTGCTGTGTTTCAGACCACAGGTAAGTAATTTAATACGACATTATCAGCAAGAATGGAAGTGCACAGAATTGTAAAGCAACGGTGTGACATGAGTTAATATTAGTTTTAAGAGAGGAAGGAAGAAAGGGGTGCAATCTGATTGGTTGGATGTGACGAGTAACATTTCCTAGGGATTTGTACTGGGCTTTTCACGGTACTTAGCAATGACTTAGATTAAGGAATAATGTGTAATATATACAAGTTTACAATTGTCACTAAATTAGGAAATATAATGTTATGTGGATGAAAGGAGAAAGCCACAAAGTGACACAGGCAAGTGACATTGCAGAGAAAACTATGCAGCACCTATAAAGAAACAATTAGTATTGTTTACCTGGTTACAAACCTTTAGGGACTGAACATGACTTATATTAAAGTTTTCAGTGGAAATAGTATACAACTATGTAAGTTAATCATGGAAAATTAGGTATGCTATTTTCTAGTTGTACTAATGGAATTAAAACAGACAGTTGATAAGTTAATGATTTCCCACCAGAAAAATAGCAGAAAAAGGATTTTCATATGAAAATGGTAAGCTTCGTGTCCAAATGCTATGCAGAATTATTTCTAAGCCCTTGCTAATGAAGTATCGGGGCCTATAAATACTGCAGCACTCACTTTTCTGATTCTGGTTGTCATACCAGATCTCTGATATTGCAATCAGGAAGCACTCAGATATTGAAAAGCAGCTCTGGCAGCATCTGTAGAGAGACAGGGAGAGAGACAGAGAGAGAGATCTGAGACTGATATGACTACTCTTCAGGGGAAGGGCAGAGTGAAGAGGAGTCATATTGGAACATTAACTCTGTTTCTCTCTCTACAGATGCTACCAGGGATGCTGAGTTTCTTCAGCACTTTTTATTTTGTTTCAGATTTCTATCGCCCACAGTATTTTGCTCTTATTTGAGTACTTAGATGTGACTTCACTGGGAAAGGAATACTAAGCATTTATCATCCATGCCTGAAATAAATGTTTGGGCTTTTACATTATACAAATAAGAGGTCTAATGCCTGCTTGAAGCTGGTACTTTAAATATGACGTCCTTGAATTAACCCACGTTAGTGTGATGTAGGTAGACTGGGTCAAATTAGACCTCAGACCTGCCTGCTAATGATAGTAATTTTTTTTTAACTTCTGGCCTGCCTGTAGAGCTGAGTGGAGCAGGGATCTTCCTGACAAAAGTTTGATACTGTTTCTGACAATCCTCCAGACTGTTATCATTTCTGAACTCACCCAAGACTACGCCCCATCTTTCAGCCTCCTGTCCAGACTGCAATTCCCTCTCTTCAGCTGCTGAATCCCTCCTTGCAACTCTGTTCCCCCTCCCCACCCCAGTTCTAATTCATTGCATCCCCTGGGGTTTGATCATTCCACCAGCCTCAGGCCTTCAGTCAGCCTTAGCTTTCACTTCACTTATTTAAGAACTGCTACAATGCAAAGGTGTGTAATCTCAGTCTTCTTGCTGACTGGCTGTTCTTGCCTTGTAAAATGACCAAAGATCCACTATCAGGGACATCTCGGTTCTCACTATTCAGTTGTAATGCCTAAAAATGAGCATCCATAAATTTCCAGGTCCTGGTTTTAAACCACAGAACAGATTACATTGTTAATGACAAATAATAGAATGAAATGAGAAAATAAAGCCACAAATCAAGCTGTTTGTAGTTCAGTTTTACCTTTTTGCCTTTTAAATGGAATTTTTAAATGCATGCTCCTGGCAGGTGATGAATTTCAATTTCCCAGCATGAAATCTATCAACACAACCCCAGTTTGCAGCCACCATTGCAATAATTTAACTTTCCGCAATTCAGTTGCGGTTTTTAATGCTAATGTCATTAAGTGTAATCAAGATATAGTATGCAAGTCCTGTACGCACTGTGTGATTGATAGCATTTTAAAATCTATCCCTTGTAATATCTGCAACCTGCGGTGTTCTGTGACCTAAATTGATCTATTCAGTATAGTGAAAAATTCTGGAAAATTAAAATGTATAAGATGTGACTTAGGACTAAGGAATGTAAAATTTATACTTCCAAAGCTATTGTTCAATCTATTCATCTTTACTGTTGAATTACATAGCAAGTTAAAGCAGCCTGTAATAATGCTTATCTTTCACAAATGCCAACAACCCAATTCTATATTCTCACCCTGCTTCCAGGATTCTACCTTCTTTTTTTCTTTCACATAGCTAACTTTAAAATAAAATCTTTTCAACTCTCTTTTATACATGTTCAAAATCCAATTTTCTCATTTCCCGTTTTGAAATTGTTAATTTACTAAAGTGGATATTGTCTATAATATAAGCCTAATCAATTACTGTGCCTGTGTGCTAACAGGCTATCCAGTTGAAGTAACTAGATCAGTGGTAAGTACCTTGAGTAATCTATCTTCTCATGAATCCATGACACTGAAGCTAACTGCACCTTTTAAAAAATACATTTTTTTCAAGATTTTCCCCTTGCAGTCACCTGGACAATTTGCAAGAAATACAACATAATAAGAAAACAGCATCCATACTGCATGAGAGGGGTGTGCTAATGGGTTCACAAGTAGAACCTGAATGGTAGAGGTATTTCCATGGAGAATGCACTGGTTGTTGATGGTTGGCAGTTAACTGCCAAATATTGTTTAGATTTTAAATGAGGCAGGTTGACTCTGCCCAGTCTTTGAGACTGATCACACTAGAAGGATATCTCAAATGTTTGACATAAAGCTAATCGTTTTACACTGTCCAATGCAGCAGCAACAGTGATGATCAGTAGTGATGAAAAGGAAATAGTTCTCATGTTAAAAAGACAGATTCTGCCTACTACACCAATAAGTAATGCGACATATATACTTAGTGTGATGGTATATATGTAGCCAGTTGAGTCCAAATCTAGCAGATCGTATGAAACAGCATATCCCTGATGCTGTTCACAACATGAAAGTACTGACCAAAACCACTCAGTCTGTACTTACAAACTCACCACACAATATCCAACATTAGATGTGACTCCATGATTAGGCAACATTTGCTAAATAATCCTGATTGTATAAAGAATTACCCTGATAAACAATTTTAGTTTGTCCATTGGGTTAGCCCTGTTGTGCTCATGTGTACTGGAAGTCACAAACATTAGTTCACAGGACCCTGTTCTTTGCAGTTAGAATGAATAGACACACAAACTGTACCTGTTTCAACTTGACAAAATGTGTGATTGTAATTCTCTGTTTCACTTCTCACAGGAATGTCTTGATCAGTCAGAGTCAACCTGATTCCTTTTAAATTTAGCCACTGCTTGGCAGTTAACTGTCTGCATTCTTCAATTATTATATTCACCTGAGGGTGTTTAGAAGCTCTAAGATTTACAAAGTCGTGAAGATCAACGTGTAATCTCTATAAACTCCTCTAAGTCATTGGATCCACAAAGTTTGGTGCCCTCTTGTAACTGGCACAAAAGGCAGTCCTTTTTATGTAAACTCAGTAAGTTTTAAAACTGAATCTAACAGACTACGCACCTCAGCTCCCCAGACTCTCGATGCATCTGAGATTCACACATTGATTGGAATTTAAAGTGGGCAATGGGGAGGAATTTCTCCTACTAGTTCACACATTAACCATCACATGCAAATAAATTACCTAGCACCCAGGGAAGTATCATCCATTCAACAATGGTTGGTGGAGGACCTTGCATGTTTAAATCTGTTCGATCAATGTGCTGGGATGCCAACAACAGCAGGAAAAGAAAAGTCAAATATGATGCAGTATGACAGATAAACTTAATAAATGGTTTTCTAATAAAAAGGCCTAATGTGCTTTTTGGTGCTATCAAGTAGCACACAGAAAAAACTGGAAATAGCAGTCCGATGCCGATGCAGGTCAGGAATTTAACGATCCAATGTCGCCGTCTCCAGCCAGGAAATTCATCATACCAGCGGGAAGCAAGGAGTTGCTGACAGTTTGGCTGGGCGACAAACTAGAAGAAAAGGCAAGAATTAAACACTTTTAAAATGTAGAACATAATTCAGAAGAAAAAAATACTGAGTAGGATAAATTCATTTGAAATTAATTTAAAGACATACAGGACTTCAGCTCAGATGGTTAATGCACAAATCAGCATAGTATTATATTTGTAACATTTGTTTAGCAACCTAAGGTATGTCAAAAACTGAATTTTGCAAAAAAGCATTTTCAACTGTACTGCCTTGTTACCCTAGTGACTCATGGCTAAGATTGCGTTTCACTGGCACCAACCTGTCACCAAAATTCTTCATGTGAGATTCCAGCTATTAAGCACTCGCAATCTATTCACTCATGGAGAGGATCACATCAAAATCTGATCCTAAGTTTACTGAACCTCATCCCACATTTCCTGCATTGGGTTGTGATTGACAATGACCTGTTTTCACCTCCTCCTTGCCTAGGGACATGGCTACTTTGAGTAATCTTACAGAACTAAAGTCTGCTAAAAGATCGAGTCAGTACAGATTAAATGATAAATCTGGGAACATACTAAACCATGTATTGGACCAGGAAGTGGTGTGCCTCCACTGGTCCATTAAACAATGCACACTTAGTCCTCACCGTCTATGAGGGGTGGGGTACATTTTGTTGTAGCTAATAATAATTGCACATACAACTAAGGCCCTCTCCAATGTAACAAGAATGACCACTCCATGTTTAACAAAGCAGACCATGTGCGGAACTGGGCGAGACAGTGGGTTGTGGATGCTCAAACTCAGATGATGTGGGAGAAGTGTACATAGGAATATACAGATGAATGTAGGAATATATCGAGGCACGTTCTGCTCTTTTGAAGGCATTTCAAATTGTTTTGGTGTGGATGAAAGCCTGATGGGGTCTGGAAACGGTCTTGCACGTAACTAATCTGCAGATAGCAAATTAGCAGATGACCAGGATTGAGTGCACAATGAAGCAAACCTTTCACAAAGCGGAGTAAGAATTCCACTAGCTAATATGTACAGTAACATAATTCTCAATGAATTAATTTTCTAGTTGGTCTTTTTCTCAGAAGTTTAGTAGATTAAATCTCGAGACGTAAATTAAGACTATTGTCACATATAGTAACCAGAGGAATTTCTGTCTCAGTAGGACAACAAAACAAAAAGGGGTTTGGATGTTTTAAATCTAGTCTTAGCTCGTTTTTTTGTGTGGTAATACAATGCAGATGTCAACTGGAAGCAAGTTAAATTGCAAAAACGAATGCTTAGACTTAACTATAGCACAACTGTGAACATGAGTTTATTGTCCATATTTAAGGCTAGATGAACTTTCTGGACTTTAAGAAATCAAATGCTGTGGTTCTGGGTGAGATAATGGAGTTCAGGTAGAAGATTGCCCTGATCCCATTTGCCAGATCCTCCTGGCAAATCCCATTTGTTTATTAACCAGGAGCAAACCTTCTATGATGCCTGGACACCAAGCAATGGTTTGGGCACTGAGCACCAATTGCAAATGTGTACTTTGAGGAAGATCTGACAAGAGATTTATTTTCTATGTTGTTAGTTGGACCTCTATTCCACTAAGCACCACTTTGCATTGTTGAATCTTGAGGACAATCAATATTGAATTAAAAGATCAGACATAAGTTATAGAATCCAATGATGGGCCCAAAAACCCAGACACAAAAGAATTTCCATTGTGTTCTGATTTATTTTCCACTGTTTTGAGGATATTGAATTAAGTAAAACAGTACATGTGCATATGACTTTCAACAGCCATTGAACAAAAGCCTTTGGAAATTGCAGCATAGCCATTTAGCACTTACTTGTAGACCAACCCGCTGCTTTTAAATACAGCAAATAGATATAATTAATCTCCTGTTACTGCTCCAAATTTTGCTCCAATCAACCTCAATTCACATATGAACTGTCTGAGCTGTGGCCCAGTCTTCCTGATACTGAATGAATGCAGTCATCCTGATTTTATAGCGAGATTGGTTTGAGTCAGCTCTGCAGAAAATATTATTTTGGACTAGGGTCTAGAATGACCAATAAGAAATGAAATGAAGAAATAGATGAGGATAGATTGAATGCTTGAAGTGGAACAGCACAAAAGATTTTGATTTCTACAAATAGATGATGTATAGGAAGGGCAGGAGAAGCACGTGAGAGCAAAGGAGAAAGGGGATTCCACAAATGGTGATGAGGCGGGTATTTCTGCAACAGTAAATGGGATTCCAGGAAGGTGTGCAGCCTCCTTTGCACTAGGGGTAAAATTGTGATAAAGTGACTGTTAGACATTTCTCTGGAAGAAGGTAAACTGCCCAGAATCATGGTCCACATTGATATCAATGACATAGGAGCGAAGAAGGATGTGGTTCTGAAGGCAGGAAGGTAATTTAAAAAGGGGACGTCAAGAACAGTGATCTCAGTACAAGTCCCATGCCACACACTAGTGAGCATAGGATTAACAGGATGGATTAATCATGTGGCTAGAGGATATGGCTGTGGTAGGAGGGAGGTCATCAGATTTTTGAGGTAGTTGGAAGGTGGGACTTGTACATATTGTGTGATTTACATCTTAGCAGCACCAGGACTAATATCCTCACAAGGAGATTTGCTAGTGCCGAAGGGCAGGGTTTACATTAGTTTGTTCAAATTGGAGGCAAGTAAAGCTGGTAACAAGAAGCAGAAAAATGTCAAATGGAATTCCAGGTAGGCGAAGAAAAGGTGAAAAGTCAAAAATACAAAGTGAAGAGCATTCTTCCTGAATATCTGCAGCATTTACAAAAGGGTAGATGATTTAAAAGGTACAGGTAGAGTACTCATAAGTATGCTCTGAAAGCCCTTACTGAACCATGACAAATTGAAATTAAATATTGAAGGATATTCAATAGTCAGGAGGATAGGCAAGAAGACAACAGTGGTGTTGCATTCCTAAGGGGTGGCTTAGGTACATTAGAAAGGAAGAGTCTCATGTCAGAAAAATAAAATGTGGAATCTGCTTGGCTGCAGCCAAGAAACAGCAGATGACAGCCAACATTGGCAGTTGTTTATTTAGCCATTGTAATGTATAATGGTACTAATCTAGAGACGAGAGACGCATGCCTTCAGTATGCATGTTGACTTAGTAACCTAACTGAACACTAATACTGTGAAGGATGAGCTTCTGAAGTGTGTTTTTTTGAGAGCAGTATATTAACATTGTGATTAGAGACTGCCTGTTCTAGATCTACAGTGTGCAGTAGAAAAAAGCTAATTAATAATAAGACTGGTTTCTCATAAATAGCTCACTATTTCTCTCCCCACTGATCTGCTGAAGATTTCTAGCACTTTTTGTTTTTACTTCAGATCTCCAACATCTGTAGCGTTTCCTTTTCTTTGAGTGGATAATTAACAATAATTCTTGTAAAATGACCTTTAGGGATAAATGACAATGGTATGACAGAATTTTGCATTATGTTTAGAATTTGGATATTTCACACTGGTGCCAGTTAGTTCATTGTGAACAAAGGAAATTGTGAAAATATGAGGGCCAAACTGGCTGAGGTGGAAGGAGGCAAGATATTAAAAAACATATTGGTACTTAGGCAATGGATAGTCTTGAAATATTTATTAGATAGTTTATAGTAATTTTACATTCCTTCAAATACACAGGGCTTAGTGGTTAGCACAGCTGTCTCACAGTGCTAGGGACGTGGGTTTGATTCCACCCTCTGGCAACTGTCTGTGTGGGGTTTGCACATTCTCCCTATGTCTGCGTGGGTTTCCTCTGGGTGCTCTGGTTTCCTCTCACAGTCCAAAGATGTACAGGTTAGGTAGATTAGTCATGGTAATTTGTCCATAACGTTCAGGGATTGCATGTGTCACCATGGCACAGGTTTACAAGAATAGGGCAGGAGTGTGGGATGTATTGGTTGTACTGAATGACCGGGCAGGCTCAAAGGACTGAATTCTTTACTCCTGCCCATGTTGGTCGACTGAAAATGATGATTTGAACTGACATGATCAATCAGTAACTTAGCAAGTCAAGAACTTTATTACTACATTGTTTTCTGGACTCAGGAGCAGTTATTACTGAATCCATAACAGTTTAGAATGGCTTCACACGGTATGCCTTTGATCATCAAATGTGAGAGTCCAGGGTCTTGGTGGCCACACCCTTTGAATTAAAGGGAATTTTGAAGCAACACTCTTCTACAGTAAGAAAGTCATTTGGGAGCTAATGCACATCTTACGGAATGGAACACACCCTGATTAAGTTGACATGCTTTGTACAGCTAGGTCTTCTACAACATCTACCAGAAGTTTCAGTCCAGGCAGAAAACAATACATGCCCAGATGATGAGTACACTAGTTTATGACAATTTGCCCAAGAACAGGAGTTTTCATCTAAAGGACATCAAAAGTCAGTTTGTGAAGGCTTTCAACTGCTTTCTCCCATTACTGAAGCTCTACACCAAGAAGATTAGATCACATATTGTAAAATAAAACTCTCAGCTTTTCCTCCAGTTTGAATTAAGTATGGTGAACTCTCTCCAATTGTAAGAGATGACGATGAGTCTTTTTCTTCTCCTAAGATTCCTAACCATCAGACACACTGAAGACTTGAACCTGAATATATGCCACTATATGGCCTAGCTTCATCATTCCACGAAGTAGATCTTGTCGAATGCAAGATCTTTGGTTCTTGTATATACTGGATTACTATGATACTCTCTCAGATCAAGGACCAGAATCCTTAAAAAGTAGAGAAGTTATGGATTCAGCTTCACAGTGAGATGACACTGACAGGGATGTGCAGGTAGATCCTTATAATTCTGTCCCAAACTGTATGGAACAGAAAAATTGGGGGATAGTGAGGATTTCACATGCTGGAGAAGTCAGAGTTTATAAAGTGTGGCGCTGGAAAAAACACAGCAGGTCAGGAGTGGATAGATGGGAAGATGGACAGGTAGATCAGGTCAAGAAGGCAAAGCAGAGTCAGAGTTGGTGGATTTGAAGTAATTAAGTTAGTCACCGGATAGGTCCAGGAAAGGGAGGGAGGTGTCAGAGGTGGTCCAGGTGAATTTGAGGTCAGGATGAAAGATGTTGGTGTAGTGGATAAAATGTCCCACCTCCTTGTGGGAGCATGAAGAGTTCCACAGCAATATTGGCACCATCCTCCACCTTTTCCTCTGCTACATCAACGACTGTATTGACACTGGTTCATGCTCCCACAAGGAGCTTGAACAGTTTATCCACTATCCCAATATATTCCACCCTGACCTCAAATTCACCTGGATCATCTCTGACATCTCCCTCTCTTCCTGGACCTCTCCATCTCCAGCGACCGACTTAATAGTGACATCTACTTCAAACCCACCGACTCCCACAGCTACCTTGACTACATCTTCTCTCACCACCACCCCCACCCCAAAATAAAAACACGATCCCTTACTCCCACTTCCTTTGTTGTACCTGCTCCCAGGATGAGTGATTCCACTCCAGGACATCCCAGATGACCTCCTATTTCCAGGACTCTAATTTCCTCTTCCCTGTTATCAATAATGCCCTGAATCAATCTCCTCCTACTCCTGCGTCTCTGCCCTCAAACACCAACCCCCCCCTAAACACAGCAAGGATAGAATCTCTCTGGTCCTCACATTTCACCCCACTCATTTCTAAATCCAGCGTAACATTCTCTGCCATATTTGCCACCTACAGTCAGAGCCCACCACCAAAAATATATTCCCCCCCTTACCCCATTTGCATTCCATAGGAACTGTTCCCTCTGTGACCCCCTCATTAGGACCATACTCCACACAACCCTGTCTCCACACCTGGCACCTTCCGCTGTCGCCGTAAGAGTTACAATCGCTGCACTCTAACCTCAGTCCAAGGCCGCAAAGGATCATTCAAGGAGCAGGAGAATCGACGTTTTGGGCATGAGCCCTTCTTCAGGAATGAGGAAAGTGTGTCCAGCAGGCTAAGATAAAAGGTAGGGAGGAGAGACTCGGGGGAGGGCGTTGGAAATGCGATAGGTGGAAGGAGGTCAAGGTGAGGGTGATAGGCCGGAGTTGGGGTGGGGGCGGAGAGGTCAGGAAGAAAATTGCAGGTTAGGAAGGCGGTGCTGAGTTCGAGGGATTTGACTGAGACAAGGT